>NW_025335941.1:51148-266832 GCF_004798865.1 Varanus komodoensis | reverse complement strand
CACACACACACACACACACACACACACACACACACACACAGAGCGAGAGCGAGCGTGCGCGAGCGAGCGCGCATTCTTGTGATTTGTTCTGATAGTCTCCCAAAGTACATCTAAATATGCACAAAAGCCCTGGAAGTTGCCACTGCTACCATCAAAGTTCACACTAAAGCTAAACTCATTTAGAGCACTCCTCTCACACAATACTATCTGCAAAAATGTCCTGTTTGCACATCAATGATATAAATTATCTTAAGAATAAACTTTTTCTGCAGAAGTATAAAAACAAAGTAGTTTTACTAGTAAAAATTCTTGCAAGTTAAAATTAAAAGAGATTCATAGCAGGAAAAAGAAGCAATGCTCAGTATTCTGAGCATGACTGGCTATCAGGCTTGTTAAATAACGTTTTTAAAACCCTTAAACAAAATGGCACCGCTGCATTAAAATATTCCAAAAAGCAGTGTCTTTATACCTCAGAACAAAAAGTAAAAACAATACACTATTGAAAAAACAACAAAGATATATTGATATATTCATAGACACACAGGAGGGGTACATTATACAGCCTCTTCATTCTCTACAAATAAAAGAAGCAACCAGTTGTTCCTTTGCAACAAAAAATTACTATGGAGGTACAGAACTCAAATGAGCTAAATTTGATCAGAGATATCTTAATGTGCCTCATGCCATATGTTAATCTGTGTCACCTTAAACTTTATTCACGTGAGATCAACCTTAAACAGAAGATCCACCACCTTTCCCAGAAATTTTATTTTACTTTTTGTAAGATAATGGATTTTGTTATATTGAGAGCTTTAGCAAAATTGAAGTGCTAAGGAAAAAGGAGGAGAGCTGCTATCAATAATAATAAATAATTAGCCAAGTGATTCATAAGTGTAAGCCATTTTCAGCCAGAGAACTCCAGGACAAAGATGGTCATCTGGGATCTCAATTTTGTCAATGGCCCATAACAAAATGTGTTATGAATTTCCAAATGAATAGTCTCTTGAAAAATACACACCCAAAATGAAGTTAGTTAGCCTGCCAAGAAAGCAGAGTCTGGGCCTCATTGGTAATAAGGAATGGGTTCTTCATGTATACCACCCTTCATGAATTAATGGCTCTCCCTCTACACTAAAAGATGCAGCTCTGCCCTAGACATATGTAGAGATAACTGGCTTCTTCAGAAGCCTAGACTTTTAAACAAACTCTTGTACAAGATGAAATTGCAAAATTAAACTTCAAGAGACAACAAGATCGAAAACTCAATTTATTGTTGACCATCATACTGAGCCACTGTTCATAAGCAGCATAATATGATTAGATGTGTTCATTATACTAGATTAAAACCCAGAATAAAACACACACACACAATTTATAAGCTTTACAAAATGGTCAGCATCTGCCTATAGAGTTTATGATAACTTACCCAAGCAAGAGTTCAGGTGAACGGTACCACCTTGTGGCCACGTATTCTGTGTAGTTAGCATTGCTTCCTTCCGACAAATTCCGTGCAAAACCTGTATTAGGGTAATTTGAAAATGACTCAATAAGAATTTTCATTTTTTAACATTTAAAGTTTAAAAATTGTTTTTAAAAGGAAATGCCTGTATCATAAGTCCAGTTCTTCTATATTTAAAATACTGACTTCACACGACTGAAGTGATGCTGTTAGTCTTGTAAGCTCTTCATCAGTGGCCCGTGAGTCAATGTGCTCTAGGGGTTTCTTTTTCAGGTAAGTGAAGTGTTAAGTTTATTCTATGCCCAGTAATACTACATTCAGCAACAAAAAAGCTCATATATAAGGAACTGCTTGCATACTACACAGAAAGGAAAAAAAAAGTAATTCACTGTCTGCTTCCACGTGTCATGTGAAAACTAAGCACCGAACAGGCTCAGTGTGCATGTTTCCCCTTCGGAACAGACATCAGGAAATACAGTTGAAGTAATTCTGCTTCCTCTCTCACAGCTTTTGTGGAAAGTATGAAGTGGCCCATCCAGTAGGATCACAACATCTTTGATTCAAGATTCTGTTCTCACCTTCTGGCAGCTGACTTAACAGCAAACATCTCACAATGTGTGTGGGAAAGCAGTTGCTTCCTTTAAAAACTGTACCTACAAAGTACTGAGTTCTGGTGTAAATATATTTCTGCTGTTTGAGAGGCACTTTGTTGTTTTTAGGGCAATGTATCATCATCATCATCATCTACTAAGATCCATTCATGTTTCAATTATTCTGTGGTTCAGAAAACTGCTTTCCACAGTAAACAGTCTTTCGGCTGACAGTGAATCATATAACTAACTGGTTATTAACTATAGATGATAGAAGCAGCATCCCTAGAAATGAAAGAATGATAATAAACGCTTATGTTTACACTTTCATCATGCAAAGTTACCTGAGTAAGATTTTATCAACTCAGAGGCACTGCCAGTACAAGCATAAATTTAGGGATTGGTTTGTGCCACTGATGCATTTTACATATATTCAGTGTACTTGCACGTTTCACTAGACTGAGTAAAACCTTTAGTGAATAAGTAAAGTAGTGGGAGGGAACAGTCTCAACATAGCAGATGTACTGGAGCATGAAACACTGTGGCATAAAAGCCAACTGCATCTGCCACAATTAGTCTGTGCTTAGTACTCTTCCTTCTACATTTTTCTTAGCAAAAAACCACACCCACACAACATGTGCCTGAGCAGCTACCACACATTTTACATATATAAATTACAGTACTGCCAAGGTACACCAGTGTATGAAGGCTGTAAGGTTTAAGGTCACTTATTTGTAGCTTTTGGACTGAAAAAAACAGAAAAACCTCTAATTTCCAGTGTGATCTCCTCAAATATTTACTGAGTTCAGTGAGATGTATTTCTAGCCTTAATTTTAAATGCATTTCTGTTGTGAAGGCAGACTAGTCACTTTTAGGATCCTTTTCCATAATGAAGCATATGCTTGCAGAGAATTCTCAGTGGCATGTTAGCATGGCACACAAGGCATTGGCCAGGTTTATTAATAGCCAAAGATGCCCCACTTACACAAAAGTGCTTTGTTAAACATCCTGCAGTCGCCTACTGCAGTAAGAACAGTTATTTAACTAAACTCACTAGGCGCAACAATAAAAGCATATTTAAGATATCATTTCCCACAGATTTATAATCTACCACTAATGGTTCATTAGAAGTATTTCTGACTGCTTTAGTAGGGAACTATGATAAACTTGCAAGGAATACCAAGATTTTCTGAAACAGACTAAAAATTACACATATATGCCATGTTTGATGAAATAAGTGTGATTTATAAGCCATGGTAGTTTGGTAATCGGCCGACATGTGCTGATCATGTGTCACCTAATAATCCTTGCTGGGTGCAGCTGTGATGTCCAAACTTGGCCGGGATGGTTAACAAACCACCAAGAACCCATAGCTTGTTCCAGGGATATTAGATACTTTGTTAATCACCACAGCCAGCCACCCTTGCTGGACTTAGATAATTAGGGTAATTAGATATATTAGGCAGCACACAACTGGCAGACATTAACATGCTATAGTACTTTATCATACAAACTAAGCCACTGGGAAGATTCACATCATCACAGAAAGAAAATAAGCCAGGTGGCTTTTTTTCTCTTCCTAAGCACACTGGTTGCAAGTTGCCTAATTAGCATAATTACTATGCCAGACCCAGGTTGTTGTGAAGTGAAACTCACCAAGAAACCACACCAGCCATCCTCCTTTGTCCATTTTAGACATCATAATAATCCGTGCTCAGTGCAGGCAATTATGGTAATTAGGCAGCTCATGACCAGCGGGTGCAGGAAGGACAAATAAGTTACAGTGGCTTATTTCCCTTCCCTGATCATGTGAACCTGGTTGCTGTGTTCAAAAAAATATATATTTCATTTTCAGATTTAGCTATTCAGATCTTGATCCTGATTCTGAACATGATAATAGAATAGTATTTACTGGCAATCATATAATAACTATTGTTCATCCCAACTGGCTAGGATATTTTAGAAATTAATGGATTTTTCTTCTATGAGAAATAACTAGATACAGAAAACAGAATCAAAAATGCAAGTCACTTTCATGCTGTACTTTTTAAAACTCTAAATAATAATGACATTAAAAATGTTTGAAACCAGCCACTTAAAATTAGGGGTACCTACCAATTAAAGGCTTTTTAAATAAAATAAAAATAAAACCAGAACCCAATCCAATCCATGTTAAGTCCCAATCTCAGCTGAGACAACCAAGGAATTTGTTGATTAACCTACTAACTACAGTTTAAACAAGAAAATTTACTGAAGTCCAATGTGTAGAAATGTTATTTGTTGTAACAGCCGATTTTCTTAATTACTAAGCTGTACCGCTATCTGCTCCTCATAGTACCCTATCTGAAGTGCTATTGTTTTCCCAATGATTGTACATGAAGAACTTTGAAACTTGCTGTTACAAAGCATTATCTTTAAGTATTTTAGGAAAACTTAAAGGACTATGAAATATTGCAACAACAAAATTAGTAATTTCTCCTTTATCTCTTAGCTTTTGGTGTCAGCTAGGTCTACATTTATGTTTCCATAAATTTGTTAGATATTAAGCCATTTAAATAATTGGATTATTAGCAAAAGAGAAATAAGTTTTAGAACTTTAAAACAGATTCAAAACAAAGCTTAGGGATTTTTCCAATTATGTTCTATTATAAAAGCTAAGTCAAACTTAAATGTCAAATTAGAAATTAAGCGCTAAAATAAAAAGACATCCCTTCTTTTAAAAAAGGACATTTAAACCAAAACAAAAAAGACAACCACTTACCAAAGTCACACAATTTCAAAATATCATTGTGGCTTATTAAAAGATTCTCTGGCTTGATATCTGAAATATTCAATGCATAGGAAAAAGTTTTAAAAAATCACAGTATTTAATATATTCTGCATTAATAGTCGATTTAAGAGAATTGGAAATATTATTGATGCTAAATGTATTTGAAATACAGGAAAATTACATCCAGTGCTAGTGACGTGGTGTTAACATAAACCAACAATTACATAATGCAACTTGCTTTTGTTAGGGCAATAGGGAAAAACACTTATATGTTGCTGATTCTCAGCAACTAATTAGCACTTTCCCCATTGTACTAGCAAGCACTAGTTATATTGCACAAGTGTTGGTGAGATCTGGGCAATGTCAGTAACGCTAGTGTTGAGACATAACCATGAGAACTTTCAGAAATAAATTAAGCAATCATGACATATCATTGTTTAAATGGAAAATATTTAAGCATGTCGAGTTCCTTGCTTTTGTCAAGTTTTTCTAAATGTACATTAAATCAGACACAAGGGAAGATGTTATATAATGTGCATTATCTAGAAAGTTTATTTAATTAGCCTAAACCAATACCACACCGAACAGTGGTTAAAGAAGCTTAAAATGGGTTTGTGTGATGCCTGAATTGGCAGACTAAAGTTATATAAACACTGCTCAACCTCAAATGTTGCTGATGTGGGAGAACCCATGATGCTGCATGAGATGATGCAAGAAAAAGCAGAAAATATAGTTTTGTTTCTAAACTATAGTTAACACAAATTAAGGTTTGGCACTGGAAACAAAGAAGATGAAACTGAAGCTTTCACACTTCGGGGACACCATGACAAGGCAAGAAAAACAAAGCCACAAGGAAAACAGGAATACCAACTATGAGCTGGATTGATTCCATAATGGAAATTACATCCTTCAGATTATAAGAGCTGAGCAGAGCTACCAAGAAGACACTTTGGAGAGTATTTGTTCATAGGGTTAACTTAAGTCAGAGACAACCTGGTAGCTTGTAACAACATTTGACAAAAATTGAGTCAGAGGGAATGAAAGATGATTTAAAAATGTTGTCCTCCTGTGGTATTTTGGGGCTCTTGAGTTTAGAAAGCAATGCAAATTTTATCTGTCGAGCCTGACAGTTTTTTACATGACAAGTAATAAAATAACTTCATTCCTTGTTAATTAACTTTTAATTTAATTCTATTTACATTCTACATGAATAATTTTATTGCTGTAATCCATTAACTATTTCTAATCACACAAGCAACAAAGATTATATATGCAAATATGTTAATACTAAAGATATGTGAGCATATCCAAATATGTGAGCACAACCAAAGTGATTTCCTTAATTTATTGACAACAGCATAATGGTAACAACCGCATGAGAAAAATGTTTTCTAGATATGATTTAAATTGGTATAAGTATTTAAACTAATTCATAAAATATATTAAATTTTACTTTAGGAGTATGTGTGTGTGTGTGTGTGTATTAAAGATAAGAGTGCAAATATTCTGTACATTCTTCTGTATTTCTTAAGCTAACCAGTCTTAAGTGCAAGTATTTATGATACACAATGCCATCACCCTACTTTCTGAAATCTTAAAGATTTCAATTCTCATTTCTAATGTACTTACCTCTATGAACAATATCATTTTTATGACACCAATGAATTGCTTTAATTAGCTGGTAAATATAACTTTTTACTTTTTCAGGTGGGACCCCATTTGGCATTTCTTCTAGCAATTCAAGCATATTCTAGGAATTAAACATAAGAGAGTATACTAGCACATTTTGTATACTAGCACACTAGCACGTCTGATAGTAATACTAGCACATTTTGCAGTTAACACAATTATTGTCTTACTATAATCAAGCACAATTACTATTCTACTTGATTTTTGCTACTGCTTTTGCTTTTAATAGTTTAGTTTAGGCTTCCTTCAAGAAAAGGAAATCTTGTCCGAGGTAAAGAAAAACAAAAGGAAGCACATGTTTGTGCAATGGGGGATGTAAGGAGACAATAAGATAAGCAAAGAAACATTTTGAAACATTATTCATGATGTAGAGAAGCGTGAGAGGGGGATACTTTTCTCCATACTAGCCTCATAAAACTACAACACTCAGAGTTCGGCTGTTAGTTTTTCCAGGAAATCAGGTCCTGGTATGATATATAGGAAAGTATATAGATATTTATCATAGTTATGAACTGAAGTGCAAAATGTAACTTAGTATGATAAAGTCAGATTTGTATATCGAAGTACAGTAAAGCCATTCTTATACAATATACATTCTTTTAAGTTCATACACCAGATTATGGCTCCAACTCGTAATCCTTTCCACCCTATATAGCATCAGTTTTAACTTTACTTATCTGTGTTAATGTCTGCACTTTCTCTAAATAATGAACTTACTTTTTCAACATACTCAAATACCAAATATAGTTTTCCTCTTCTTCTGAAAGCTTCTTTTAATTCCACTATGTTTTCCTGTTTCAAAGTACGAAGCATTTTAAGTTCTCGTAAAGTGGTTTCTTTGACTTCTTCATTTTCTGAAAATTAAAGAACTATTGATAAAAATTTTGACTTTTTGTTTAAAAAAATTCCTCCTAAATGTGGGACCCAAGAAAAAGTTTACAAAAATTTCAAATTTTATATGAATCTACTGCTCATATAAAATGTTAACTATTTCAGCAATGCAAGGACCACTTTTAAGATTATTATTTAAACAGCTACAGAATACCTGAACCATTGTTTAAAATTCAAGAGAAACATTTTTTAACATTTAGCTTGAACATCCTTTCCCCACAGCAGGCTTTGAACAGAAGTGTAAAATGCTTCCGTATCTGAGTGTTCACTGTTGATTTATTTTCCTTTCATTCCAAGAATGTGCCTACTACCTAGACATTTGATGGGAAAGTAACTTTAAAATTAATTAAGACTATTGAAGGACTTCATCCAATATCATTTTCATATTGCACACATGGTTAACCAATCTTGTAATTATTGAAAAGGTTCACGCAATTGTGGAGAGAAAATAATCTATAGTAACTTAGATGGTGACTCATGCATATTGGTCAACAACCACCTAATTAGCATAAGCATACTCATTAGGATGGATTGCTGTGATATCAAAACCTGGCAAAGGTGGCTGGCTGGAATAGTTTACAAACAGCCTGAAACACTTGGGTAATAGTGTGAATTAGACAACTTGCAACCATGGCTTATACACTGGAATCCAGTCAGTGTATAATTGTGAACTCTTTAAAAAAAAGATAACAGTTTGCAAGTTGTTTTTGAACCAAGATAGATCTGCTTAGCTGTTCTAGAATCTCCTTTTCCTTCCAAAATTCTGCTTCCCCAACTCCTTTTAGAGAAAGCAATTTAGAAATACTCTTAAATACCCATTATCTCCAACAAAAAGCAAACCCCTTCCAGTATGTTCTGTAATGGAAAAGACTACTGAATATTTTCAATAGTCTTTGAGTATTTTTGAAGAAAGATGCCTTGTATCAAGCTCAATTTATTATGAGGATAAATTGATAAAATAAAATTTTGATAAAATATCAAAAATTTATCAATAAAATTGATAAAATATCGCAACAGTGTTGCGATATTAAACCTCTATGAACAGAGAAAAAAACCATGCTGAGAATCCATGGATTGTTGTTGGGCTGTTCATGTTTTGACATTACAACCTGGAAGAGCAGGTTATTCATTGCTTGTCTGAAAGATGCTGTGGCACAATTGGGTGACAGTTTTAGATAGATAGATAGACAGACAGACAGATAGATAAGGGGGGCTGAGCTACCCACTCCTATTTTCATGCTGATTTTCCCAATTTTCTGCAAGGCCGAGAGAAAGAAGCTTAAATCACCTCTCCAAAATGACCATAATCCTGTCACTGATGGCATGCATGCTTATTCAATCACTCAGACAAGCCTAATTGTGTTAGAAAGGGAAACAAACTGAAAGAAGCAGACAAGGAGGCTTTTAAAAAAGTGTTAACCAAAATAAACCAAACCTTCAGCTACTTATCAGTGGCAATGCAGGTGCTTAGCAGGGTAAGAATGGGATGAATCTAATCAAAGCAAAAGTATACAGGAATTGTGCTGCAAAGGCCGCTGAGATGTGTATAGAGACCAGGCAGAAGCAATAAATTGGAAACAAGCTGTGACAAGCCTTGGAGAGACTGATAATCTATCAGCACCACTGTGGATCAGCAAAGGAAAAGCCAGTCCTTAGTGGCTTGTGGTCTGAGTGGATTATTGGGATGTGTAAGCTGCCACAATAAATTACCAACCCCTCTGAAGCGCTGCATTCCCTAATACAAATTTCCATTTGCATGTTTGGGAAATACAGTTTCTCTGCAAATGAAGCACACACTTGAAGATGAATTTGTGCAATATGCAATAAATGTGCTTTTATTGGGCCCTATCACAGGTCTCCATTGTCTTAAATATTAGGTGTTGGCTTAACTGGGTAAGGCATTTTCCAAGTCTACCTCAGATCAAAGCTCAATTGTTTCCTTTATACTTGTAGGCTACTTCACCACCCCAAGTCTCTTTTCTCATGTAGAAGGCAAGAGAAAAAGAATACTCTGCACCAAAAAGAGTAGGTTCACTTTTAGAGCATCTAATTACAAAAACAGAATCAGGACGTGCCCATCTTCCTAGGTCATTTTTTAATGTGAATGAAAAAGTATCCACAGTTGATACTGTTTATCCCTGAATTACCTTTGTGCTGGAAAGTGTGTGACAGGCATGAGCCATTTGGCCAGGGCAGCTAGTTCATGACACTGTACTGCCTGAAACAGCCAATGGCATCCTGTAGTCACCCAGGTCATCATGCATAAAACCCCAAGTCAACCAACCTAGGTGGGCATATGAGACAGAAAATACACCAATCTCGCCATCCCTGACAGCAAAATATGATACTATCAAAGTAGAGAACTTACTGTTTGCTGCTTTTTCATAACACAAATAATCTGCTTCCTGAAGCATTTGCTCACTCTGATCTTGTTCTTATAACATAGCAACCCATGAATGATCTAGGCTATGGTGATTCCCAACCCCTTGGCATGACATCCAAACATGGTAGAACAACATTCACCATGCAACATCAATACGCTGCCATGCAGTTTGCATAATTCCCCCTTCCATTTTACTACTCTGCCTTGAAATTTGCACATATATACTTAATCTTCTCATTGTTTGGCCCTGAAATTTGTGCATTTTTATCAATCCATATCATAGCTCTGTAACCTACATGTAGATCTGACAGTTAACAACAGAGACCAGCTGCTTGAAGAGAAAGCATTAAGTGAAATGCAGCTGCAGGAAAAGGCACTTTTTGAGAGGTTATGCTTACTTCAGGAGTAGGTGAAGCAGCATTTTAGAAAGTGAAAGGAAAAGGGAGAATAAAATTAACAAGGGTATCGGCAAGAAGGGGAAAAGCAGTATGCTATAGTAATCCACAGAGTGCCAAATCGTTTGTTGTGATTGCAAGTTAACTACCAAGCTATTGCTCCTTATTCTCAGGGTGGCTTAGCATGTTATCTGAACTTGTCCAATGCACTGGTCTGCACATAATGAGAAACAATGATAGAATGTCCTTGCGGGAATTCATGTTGCAGTAGAAGCTGCCATTCTGAATATTTGGGCCACAGAGGAGGTATGCCATCAGTTGATATGTACATACCTGGAAAGGGTGGGTTATTGGAGTATTTGACAAGCCATTAAAAACCCAAAGGCTGTCTGAGGGATGCAGATAGATTGACAACTATTCTGACAACCTACTCATGCTGGTTCACACATAAAGACAAGCTATGGCATGTCCCTGCTGCAGTTCAAATATTCAAAATGGTGAATGCCACTGGAACAAGAAGCCCACATGGAACTTCCTTGCCAATAGTGAACCCACCCTGCATTTAATTGCAAGTGCCTCCCTGTATGTAGTGGGCCTAGATTTCATAGCTGTTTAGTTTATTTCCAGAATATAAAAACAGTATACTTTGGCTGAAACAAGCTACCAAAAATCATAAAAACAACTGTTGGGAAAACCATTTCAAAATTGATATTTCTCTGTCTTTAAAATGTAAACAACTGAAGTATGAAACAGAATTATCACTAATAACTTCAGAGTTTATTTCTGCATAAGGCAGGAAACTAAGTTTCCCAAGACTGCAGACACAAATTCTTTCCAGACATGAATATGCATGTCTAAATAAAGTTCTGCTGAATATAGCAGAATGGAGCATAATATTTTAATCTACCTCCGTGAAAAGCTTAGCTCCTTGGTCTAAAAAGAACTCCAACTGGCAATGAGTAAAAAAAATTAAAATCTGTCCATTAGCTGGTAAGCTAACTATTTTATTACTGTATGGTTAAGACTATCCAGCATCATTTCAGAAACTTTAATGTTTTCATGTCGTTCTTTTTGACACAAAAGAGTAAGGGGTAGTATCCAATGGTGGAGTAGCACTAATGATGCTGCACTAGTACAAACCAACACTAGATCAAGATCATTAGCATTTGCTAATACAAAGGGGAAAAGTGGCAATATTGGGTAGATAACCAGTTTTTCCCTTTCTGCTAGCAAGCACTAATGGTGCTGTGCGAGTGTTGGTCTATGCTAGTGCAATGTCAACTGAATAGTACCCCATGTGTCTAGATTATTACATTTAATTTCAGAAAAGAGTAAATATATTAAATTAATACTAGCATTGCATAACAACTGAAGGATTATCATACACAAAAATACTAAATTTAATGTCAAATGCATTCACACAGGCAAAGAAAATTACCTTCACTGTCTTTAAATTTCTTAATGGCCACAATTTCATGCGTTTCCTACAAAATAAAAACAGCAGAATGAATAGTTTGTCAAAAAGAACACAGATCCATACTTACATACGTATTGTAAATATCTTGCCTTTTTTGTATTGTAACCCTTTATCAGGTGAGATACATTGCACCTAGGAACAGGGCTTTTACAGATGTTCCTGAGACTGGGAAATACCACCTCTCCGTAAGTTGTAGTTCAACCTCTTTATCTGATTTGTAATAAATGTAATATCTTTTTTGCGGGGAGGGGTTGGTTTTTTATATTGTTGGCAGGCTAGAGTTTTCTGATCTACTAAATAGGAAGAATAGATAGTACCTAGTTCAAAAGAAGAAATCACCTGTATCATGTTTTAATAGAAACCAACCTAATTTATGCCACCCAAACTAGAATTTTTGCCAGTTCTTGCTGATGTCAATGTACTACATCTTATTCTGTCACACAGGATACCCTTGCTCTTAAAAGTGGTATTTTAGAGGTGCAGGGGGCTTCAGTAGAAAAATGACAGTAGAAAAGTATATATACATTTATGCATGTACCAAATAGTCAATGCACCTTCAAGATATGCTCATCAACCTCCCTTTTCATCCCAGACTCCTTGGGCACTGAAAGTTATTTGATCTACATGTAATTCACCTACATAAGAATGGGGGAGAAACTGATTTGGTATGCATTTTAATACAAGCCAACCTAATTGCTACCCAAACTAACACATCAACTAGAATGCACTTTGCCCGATTTACACATTCCTCACAATTTTGTGATAGACTTCTAAAAAAAGTATGTAAAATGCATATACTGGAGAAAATAGATTTCAAAAGGGAATTTAATAGGGAAATATATAGAAAGATGGCTGTACAGAGGCATACTGAACACTTCCAGTGTGGAACAGTCCATGACCTCCCTAATTGGTTCCATCACTGTATTACTCTAACAGGAAAACATTTTCTGATGTTCAGCTGGAACCTGGCTTCTTGTAACTTAAGCCCATTTTTCCATGACTTCCACCCTGGAATGACTGAGAAGAGATCCTAGTCCTCTGTGAGATTACCTTTCAAGTCCTTGAAGAGTACTTGAAAGTTCATCTCATCAGTCAAGCAGCAAGTCATCTTTGCCGCTTTCTCCCATGGTGGATAGCTAGGTTCTGAACACTGGGCCTTCTCTGTCACAGAATTTAGAGGAAGAAAATGAGTTTGTGGTTAAAGACTGTGAACCTCTACTTATCCCATGCTGGCTGTGTAATAGCAAATTGAGAATCAAAATGATCCCTCCAAGAATATAACTGGTAAAAATAAAAAAGTATTAAAAGAACCTTGATGTTAAACCAATTACTACTCCTGCAACAATCAAAATACAAAAACTGTACAAGAAGTGATTTTGTGCTTGCTTCTGATAAAGCAGCAATAATCTGCAGATGGAGCTGCTTGTGAATTACTCTTTACATAAACATGGCACTGTTCCATATCTACCATGAATATTAATTGGTTTCAGAATGACAGCTTGGCACCTGGTTAAGATGCAAGCTATGCAACCTGGGAGATTGGCAAGCAAACTACTGACTTTTCAATATTGTTAATATTAGTGTATTAACAAAAACAACAACATGGTTAGATGAGAAGAAACTAAATGCCAATCTTATTCCTTATACTTTTGGCATAAGATAGGTGTTATGGAAACTTTCAGACTCAAGATTATAATATGGATAACATGACCACATGAAAACTGCAATCCTATACTGAAGGATTAGGACTATTCAAAAGAAGCCCCTTTATGTTAGCTGAGTATCTACTCTACCACCATATCAGATATGCCAGTGGAACACCTTAGATATACCAGCAGAACTCTTCCATTCCAGATCAAAAGCAATAACGGGAAGCAAGCAATAATGGGGAGAAATATACTAACACTGCATTTTACACCTCTTTAGTCAATTGCTACTCCCTTATCTTTAGACCATCACTTTAGACCAGACTGGTGCAAGGCACCTTGGAATTTTAGACACAAATGTCCAATATCATCTCTATTCTAACAAGTCAGTTGCCAAGCAAGAGCAACAGACACTGGTAAGCAAGGGAAGAAGGAAAGGGGATACCTGATGCAAAGTATACATGCTAGGACTTATCTCCCATGTCTGCTAACAACCCCTTTTGTCACATGTGAAAAACTATGTCTTATCTAATTTCCAGCATGTAGTTGGCTTCCTCCTTTGAGTCCCTGGCACTCACTGCACTTATAGCTCAGTGTTGGCATTGAGGGATGGGGAAGAGACACATGGCACATTGCCACACTTCCCAAGTTTGCCCTGGCCTTTGCCAGTGACATCCTCCCTGCAAGTGCCTAAACGACAACTGGACGTATCTGTCACTTGCTACCTTCCCACCACACCACTGTGAATCATTTTTCTCACTAACACTCCTCCCCTCACACAGACACAGCAAGTTTGCAATGTCTGATTTGAAAGCCAGTTTTCATGATCCCTCTTCTGATAACTTCTTGAAGTACCCAAGAGGCATCTTAAGTGGTCTGTTTGTGCTTGCAACCTACCTTCCCCAACCTTTTATTAAATGGGAACAGACTTACGTGTGCAAATATTTGCACTCATTTTTCAAAAAAGGCTTATCTTCCAAAAATAGGCAGCCTTGGCTGGGCAATGTCTATAGAGGTGTCTTGTGGTAAATGCAACCTGGGACATGGAACCAGAGATGCTCCAAATAGCCTTTTCCATCACTGTGGAGTTGGTGTGGCAGCTAGCAAAAGGCACTGTCAAATACAACCAAAGGTACAACTGATCTGTACTTGTGAAAAGAGGATGGTAGGAGTTACCCCCCTTCTTGGCAATATCCTTTTTTTTTTTTTTAACACGACAGTTCTGAGGATGTTCGTTCCACTTGTTCCCAAGAATCTAGGTGCTTGGAACATGGAAAAGTAAAAGCCACCTCCTTTGGAGTTTGACAGCTGTCAAACTGTATGTTCTTTTAAAGGGTTTTTTTTAAAGGGTTCATCATGGTTTCTTATCAGGGTACATGCAGGCGTGAATGCCCCTTTCAAGAAACCATTGAGATCACACATGTCATATCAGTTACCATCTTGGAAAAGGAATTACCAACTATGCAGAATAAACACCTAATTAAATGTGGTGCTTGCTACAGGCAGTTTTTCTAAGCACTTGCATTTTGAAAGACTGAAAGTCTACTGCCTCATTAATTGGAGACATTTTTCACTCAGTGTAACTGGTTTAACAGTGTACACCTAAAATGCATAAATAAGCCTTCACCCATGAATCACAGTTAGTTAAGATCCAATTACTGCAAGCTCAGGGTTTGCTACAATGACTGTCCTTGAGAATATCTCTGGAAGCATGCAGCTTGGCAACCGTATTACCTTCCAAAGATTTGTCACTGTTTCATTATCATTCCTTTTAGGGAGCTATGCCTTGTTGAAGGATTTCAGTCCAATGTAATTTCTGAATCAAAAATTAGGATTTATCTAGAGCTAGGAAACAGCGTAAATGGTGAGATGATTAGAGTTCCCTCTGCTTTGTGTAACGTCTGGGAGAGTAACCAAATTCCATCATTGAAATCAACAGGATTTCCTCAGTTTTCTTATCTCAGTTAACCAAAGCAAATATTTTCCTAGTAACATTTCATGGGGGTGTAGAGGAAGACTTTGATAACCATTTTTCCATGCATATCAAAGAGCATTTCCTGGAATGATCTGATATTCTCCTGTCTGGCTTCTCACTGTGCCAAGTGCTTCAAGTAGTACCCAGGCCTGTCCTTTTCAGACAGTGAAGAAGAGAAGCCCACTATTAACATTATAATTAGAAATGCCATTCAATTTCCATCTCAAAATTTTAAGCTTTTCCCCCTGTGATCACATATGAATCAAGAAGGGACACGAAAACTAGATTTTATAGTCTTCATTTTCATTGCATTTTAAAACCCTTTTGACATAATTGTCTTGAATATTTTTGTCAAGTTTGTGTTATTATTTTTATTTAAGTATACATTGGAGGGATAATGCTGTGTCCAACCCTTTATTAAAAGCAAATAAAATGAGCTACTAAGCATTTGATGAGAAGTCTATGTTTAACAGATCCTTTTATCAGGCCTGGCTTTTCCGTAATGTGGAGTGAAGCCCCGATTCAGGTGGTGGAGCAACAAAATGTACTGCTTCCCACTATCACAACCAGGAGCTCCACTACTACTGCCCCTAGTCCTGTCAGCAGCTTTCCTGCATGGCACTTGCTACACTGAGAGCATGGCCAACAGGACACCGTCAAGCAGCTACCTTTGGAGAGCCATGTCAATTGAGGAAGATTCTGGTTGGTTCTTTAGAAACCTGTCTGAGGTCCTTCCTCAGATCCAGGTATGGGACAGGTGGGGTTGCTAAACAATGGAATAGTGAAAATTTGTGGATTAATTGACCTACAACTTCCTACAGCACAGCCATTTTGCATATTCTGCCACAGACTGATTAGAGATTCTTATATGATGTTAAAACATTATAGTTAATCATGGGTTAATCAACCCACAGTTGACTGGTTGGTTCTTTAAGCCATGATTAACCTGTAGCATTCTACACCCATGCAGAATGTTGGTAAAGGTAAGAGATGAGGGGAAGTATGACACAGTAACAAGAAGGGGTAGGCATAGCAATGGTGATGAGGCAGCAATTAAGAGAAAGGGCAAGACAATGCAGGAAAGAGTGGAGAATACAATGGGAGCAAGTTCAATGTTGTACGAGTAGATAGTGTTGGACCAGAGACTCAGGAGATCTGGGATCTAGTCCCCACTCTATCATGAAGCTTACTGAGTGGCTTTGGGCCAGACACTCACTCTTAGCCTAACCCACCTCAAAGGGTTATTGTTGTAAGAATGAATGGAACATGGAACCCATGTATCTTGGGTTCCTCATAAGAATTAAAAAAAATCAGGTTATAAATACAATGTAATAATACTCTTGTGGTAAAAGGAATGTATGAATGGGGGGCACAAATGATAAACATGACATGGCAGTGGACAAGGAGGGGACACAATGCAGGGAACAGTAAGATATTTATATGTAATCTCAAAATGATATTCATCAAAACAAATGGTTGCTCTAGCAGGTAGATGTTTGGATTAGAAGATGTATCAACAGTTGTCAATTTACAAGGAGACAACTTAAAACAAAACTCATAGAGACACACTTGTTCTCTTGTTTTAATTATCTCATTCAACCTCTCTCCTTTTTCATTTAAAAGGATAAAAAGATTCTAGAAGTACCCTTACATGAAAAAGAAAATGTGTCTTTATACAAGAATTTAAAAAATTAAAACCAGACTCCTAATCTTTCCCAAGACTAAACACATAACACACAGCATTCCATAAACAGGATAAACAAGTTCTCTCTCTTCTGTATGCCTTCTTGTGCCAGGTATTAGAGCAGGTGGTAGCTTAGCAACTCAAAGTGTTCTTGGGTAAAACTGGTTATCTGGACTGATTTTCAATTGGCTTCAAGCTTTTTTTTTTTTTTAAGTACATAGATTGCCTTGGTCACCCCGACCTCTTCCAAAAAAAGACAAGATGAGTGGAACCTTATTAATCCTCCTGACCTATCTGCAGCTTTTGGTATTGTCAGCTAGGTATCCTTCTGGATGGGCTGTGGGTTCAGTGCTAGACAAATGCTTATAATGTATAAATCCCACTGTATGACTCCTACCTGAGGGCCAATTATAGGAGGTAGTGCTGAAGGATTTAAGTTGTTGTTAACTTACATGACACTGTGAGGAGAGCTTAATTAAGGATCTGAAGAGAGATGTTGATGAAACCAACCTTTCTCATCAGAGTCAGATGAGGCAATGAAAGTGCTGAACTGGTGCCTGGAATCAGTAAAGGCTAGATGAAGGTCAAAATTCTTAAGCTGAATACTGACAAGATGGTTAGTTGATTTGATAGGGTGAAAGTATTGTATTGTATCTATTCTGTATGGCACTGTACTTTTCCTAAAGGATCAAGTATGGAGTCCTGAGAACTTCTCCATCCAGAATTATCATGGGACATCCAATAGTCTCAGTGGCAAAGAGTGCTTTGTAACATCTTAGGTTAGTGGATCTTAGGTTAGTGCAGAATCTCCTGAACAGAACTAGCATCGTCTCAGTTCTCCATGCTTCAGTAAAAACTGTTCAGAGATTTTCTTCAAGGTGCTCTGAGGACAACCGACTGATAATCAGAAAAGGAAGTAAAGTGGGGTGATAATGAGAAAGATGATAGGGATGTGTAAAGAATCCATTTAGGGGTAGGAGTCTCCAGGACTCTGCTCCCCAGATTCTGGTCTGTAGACTGTGTTCCTGGCAAGCAATTCATGGGGCACTCACCAGGAAACAAGTCCCATGTGTTGCACAAGCAGTGTGCCTGTTTCACTCCATGTGCAGCAGCGCTGCTGCACCTGACACAGAAGAAGGTTGCTGACTGTGCAACTATGTTTCACAAGCATTTTCAGACTTCCTCTTGGCTCGGCTTGGCTCAGCTCTCTATCTAAGACTGGGCCAAGCATAAGAGGAATTCTGCCAATGCTAGGAGGACAGATTCCAGTAGATTTTGTTCCAACCCTAGAGGGTGATAACCAGAGAGGAAATATTTTCATTGGTGACTCTCTGTTTCTGGAATGCTCTTCCCAGCAAGGTTCTACCACTGCCAGCATTATTATCCTTTTGTTGCCATTTGTAAGAGATTCTTATTTTTCCAGGCTTTTAAATGTATGTTAACAAAAATTTTAACCATGTTTATTTTATGTATTATGTTGTTTTATGTGAATTTAATTGAAGGCATTATCTAATTCTGTAGAATAAAGAACATTTTATAAGCCGTTTAAAATGATATTACAAACTGATGTTTACACTTGAAATTTTGTATATTTGCAAAATGTGAATTAACAAAAAGTATCTGTGTTTTAAGATCTCATTACCTGTATTAGTCTGTCCTGTGCCTTCTCTAGTACTGCTATATTTTTAGAAGATGGAAATTAGTACAGTACATAATACTGTAATTAGGGTATCTCATAAGTGGCATAACTTATTTAGTTTTTTAACTACTTTCTAATAAGGACTGCATAAAATACATGCATTTTGCCTTTTACCTAATGCAGAGCTTAGGATGATAAGCCTTTGGATTTGGAGATTCTTTTTAAACAACTATTGTAAGGCTACACTGTGAGGTAAGGAAGCTAATTTTAGTTATTTGTGTTAATTCCACAATTTTACAGTAAGTTCCTCAGAACACTTGGAAGAAATGTCAGGGACCTAGTATTTATCTTGCTGATTCTTCTAAATGTTCACCTTTTCTAATCACTATTATACAATTCTTCAAATATAAACATCCTCCAAAAGGTTGGAGACAGAGAACCTCTAACTCACTGAAAAATTGATCAAAATAATGTATTTAAATTATAAACTAATTTGCATTTCTGTACAACTCTGCCAATTCTGTGACTGATACATTTGTATTAATATATTTTAATGTCTTCTGCACCTCTCTGGTCAATGTTTTGCTCTTTATGCTCTTAATTTGTTTTATTCCTGCCTATTCTGCTGATCTTCAAATTCTTTCTTGGCTTATTTTACAGGAACCCTAGCATTCAGTGTGCCATGATTTGCACTCTTTTCTGTTTAATTTAGAAACAGAAGATTGACCAGTTTCATGTAAGAAAACCTAATGCTGGTGTGCATTAGAAATGCTGATTAAATGTTAAAAGCTGCAGAAAAATGCTTTTCATTTCCTTGTAGAAATACTGCTTTCAAAATTTTAGATCAAAGACCCTTTCAGATCTATTCAGAACTAGCAAAACTTCTTGTAGTATACAGATTATGTCCTCTGTGGAGAACTACATTCCTTTATCTGCCCTGAATTGCCAACCAGTCAATTTCAGGGGATGATTGCAGGTTTTAGTATCCCCTTCTTGCTTTTCTCCACACCGTACGTAACTGTAAGCATACTTAACATGAATTCTATTATTCACCTTAAACAATTTCAATTGTAGCTGTTCCTCACAGAGAAGTTGCTCCAATCCTTCCATTATTTTAATTGCCCTTCTCTGAACTTTTTCCAACTCAATACTGTCCTTTTTCAGGTGCAATGACAAGACTACTATTCTAAGCACAGTTACACCAAAGATTTGTAAATCAGGAATACAATTTTGGCTATTTCATTTTCTATTTCTCCCCTCCATATATCGAACATGGAAGTTAGCCTTTTTCACAGCAGCTGCACACTGGGTCAGCATTTCACTGAGTTGTCCACAGCCCCTGCTGCCACCCAAAGATCACTCTTTTGATCAGCCACTGCTACTCAGATCCCATCAGCCTATAACTGAATGTGGATTTTTTGCCTCAACATGCATTACTTTATATTTGATTACACTGAACTACATTTGTCCTTTTGATGCCCATTGTCAGCTTGGAGATTCCTTTAGAGCCCCTTTTGACTTTTTGTTTTAACCATAGTTAAAATAGTTTGGTGTCATTAGTAATATGCCCCTCAAAATGTTTGTTTCTCTTACTGTCTGCTTGCATTGCCCCTTGTGCAAGCATGGGATTCCCTCCTTTTTTTCTGTAATTTGGGCAAGATTTCCATTTACTGAAGGAAGCCTTCTCTCTAACAGCTTCCTTAACTCTACCTGTTAACCATGCCGCTGATCTAACCCTAACCTTTCCTCACTTGTGGTATGTGCACTATATGTTCCTTTATTTTCTTGGTTTTGAATACTCTCCAAGCATTTTTGAAGGGATTTAATCCTCTTGATACCCCTCTTCAACTTTTTATTTGCAAGTTCCATCATTGTAGAGACATTCCTCTTTTGAAGTTAAATGTGCTTGTGTTTAGCCTCTTAGGAATCTTCCACCTAACTGTGTATTAAATCTGATAGACCTGTGGTTACTGCTTCCAAACAGTTCAACAATATTTACATCCCATACTATGTCCTGGATAGCCCCACATAGGCTTACGCCTAGGATCACCTCCACTTTGGTTGTTTCCATGTCCAGCACAGCCAGTTAGGACATCAAAAGATTTAACCTCTCTATCAGAACTGGAACATACATCTGTAGGGTCAATGTGTGGGTAGTTGAAGACACCCATTATTACAGCACAACCTTTGCCTGAGGCCTCCCCTTCCTCCATCTCAAGATAGTGTTCTCCTCTGGAGGTCTGAAGGACAATAGCATATTCCTGTAATTAAATTAGATTGGAGCCAGGTATTACCACCTACAGTGCTTTTGTTAAGAAGTCTGCATGCTTTAGCTTATTAAGTCTGCAAGACTCTAGGGCCCCTTCAATATGCCTTGTCCATCCTATAGAGTTTATATCCTAAGATGACCCTATCCCATTTGTTCTCTCTATCCACCAGGTTTCCTTCACATTTACTATATATAGCATGTCCTTTAAAACCAGGTGCTCCAGCTCTTGTGTTTTGGTTCAGAGGTTTCTAGCATTTGCACAGAAGTACCAAAACACTGAACTGCTGGTTTGCCCTAGCTTCCAATGATTAGGAATGCATGCTAATTGTTAAATCCCCTGCCCTGATCCCAGAGTGGAGATGTTATAAAGGAATGCAAAATCTAATGTGACATTATTAGACAACAGAAGGCTCTGGACTAGAGTGAGGAAAGAAGCACTAGGTGTAAGACAGTATTTGTTTCAGCAAGGAATGGACATACAAACATATAGGTTTGCTATCTGACTGGCTTGAGCAGTTTTTATATGAAATGTCATTTTTCAAGACACAGCAGGCAACTTGGCTGCATTATTTCAAGTAACTTTTATGCTAAGGGAGTAAGAAGACTTTGACTAATATTGCATGTTTGACTCAACTACAAACATCAAAGAGACAGTGAATGGACATCAAAAGACTTATGTTTATGTTCCCTTTTCTATACTATTATAAGAATAGCACACAGATAAAGATAAATGAAGCCAAGATTTACTCCACTGTATACAAAACATATGATCCAGAGTCTCCACTATAGCCCTATTTGGGTGTGCAACTTATTGGGTAAAGTGAGTACATGAGCTGTGCCATGCTGTATAGCCTCATACCTGCTGTCACATGCATAATGTGATTTCACCTTGGCCATCCCACAGTGTGAACATCTGCAGAGAGGGGGTCTCTGTTCCACATGAGGTGGAACCTCCTATAGTATTGTGTTCCAGATCACATGGAGGTGTCAGAATGAACAGCTGTGCACAGAGACTACCCCTCTGCAGCTGTTCACACTCAATGTATAGATGCTAAGCGGGGAGGGCTAGCATCCCCAGATAGCCATTATGCTGATCCTATATGATATGATCATCTACACAGTAAGCGGAGCTCCCAAATGGAACAAACAGTTTACATAATTTGTTTTAAAGTGGCAATTCCTCATCTTGAATAAGAAGTTCAAAAGAAACTTTTTCAGTGACTTTAGGGACTTTGTTAAGAGGAAATGTTTACTGAAATTAAACAGTACACAAGGAGCTTACCATGCAGCTGTTTCAATGGTCTGGTTCAGATATAAATTGGGAGCCAGTGTGATGTAATGGTTAAAAGCATGGGACTGGAACACACATGATCTGGGTCCTAGTCCCCACTAAGACATGAAGCTCACTAGGGGACTTTGGGCCAGTCACAGATTCTCAGCCCAACCTACTGGGCAGGGTTGTTGTGGGAATAAGATTGAGAACAGGAAGAGAATGATGTAAACTACTTCAAGTTCTTTAAGAGAAAAAAGACTGGATGTAAATCTAATAATCATTAACATCTAAAGTAACAGTTTGTCAGGATACAATGCTTTTGAAGACCTTCCTCAATTTGCCTCAGTTAGGAAGAACAAGGTAGTTATACATGAAAAAGGGAAGATGTGCACACATTACAAACAAAGCCCAAAAAACAAAACCATAGTTTGCTATTAGGCCTGAATCATACCATATTGTTAGCAATTAACTTCAATTTTTATTTATATAGACAGCTTTAACTATTCTGCAGTATACAAATGAAATTAATATAATTTAACATAATTTTAGCATGAGTATTGAGATCTGGCCCAAACAATAATCTTTCATACAACTTAAAAGTATTTTATTTACCTTGTGTCTGCACTTAAGTACAACTCCATAGGCTCCTAGACCACCATCACAAAGGGAAAAAAAATTAACTACCAGGAAAACAAATTTCAGAATGTATATACCTGTTATATGAATCATTATTTAGGACAAATGTTATGAACATTAACTATTCCTTAAGAACTGAAAATGTCTGCATTTTACTTTTTTCACACAAAATATAAAAAGGACTAATATACATGCATAGGCAAACAAATGTACTTTTGGTTTCAGATGATGTAAGCAAAACTCTAAAATTAATCACCTTTCCAAGAAAATAACTATTTTTTAATGCTTACAGCATAAAACTATGCAGGTGATACAGCAAACTGTGCAACAGTGGGCAGTCAGCAATGCTGTCACAGTGCTAGCCACTGTTACTGCTGTGTGTTTTTTTAAATATTGTGATTGTTTGTTCATGCTG
The DNA here is from genome assembly GCF_004798865.1 of Varanus komodoensis. Classification (NCBI taxonomy): domain Eukaryota; kingdom Metazoa; phylum Chordata; class Lepidosauria; order Squamata; family Varanidae; genus Varanus; species Varanus komodoensis. The sequence goes on along the minus strand of NW_025335941.1, from coordinate 243,641 downwards.
TATAGCATTCTAAGCCATCTTGCAAGACAGTGCAGGGCCTAGTCTCTTATGAAACAGAATGAGTTCCCTATTCAGGCAGTATATCAGGTGACTGGCAGACTGCACCATCTGACCACAAAGAGGTCCCCTGAAGACACAGTCTCTACCACCCCACCAACCCTAGTCCAGCAGTGACTGCCTCAGCATGACAGGAGGAAGCAAGCGAAGTTCCTCAGAGAAAGAGAAAAAAAAAGCTCATTGCCATCTCCCACATAAGTTCTCTACCAAAAGGAAAGTCCACCTGCTCAATCTCTCGTCTTGAGGGTTTTCTAGAGAGCCCCATCAGCTGAGATGCCTCTGTGAAGAGGCTGCCTGGCTGATCTCTCATTCAGAAAAACCCTCAAAATGAGAGATCAAGGAGCAAAGCCAAAATGCTGCACCCTGAGGAGTCCTTTTCAAAATGCAAATTCAAATTCAAATCTCACAAATTCAAAATTGTGAGATTGTCCTGGAATTTGCATTTTCCTACGCCACTGCTAGAGCAATGCATTCTGAAGTTGCTTAATTCTTTATCATAACAGTAAAAATAATGGGTAAAATCTGAAATTCACCACTACAGCTATACCATTATATAATATTACACTAGTGTTATGCTAATACATAAGACTTACTGATTATAGGCAAACATTTTCTAAGAGACTTGAAGACTATATTGTGGAGCCAATACTGCCTACAGCAGACATTCATTTATTTTGTCCCACTATACTTTTTGGTCAAACAGATTTTGTATTTTTTGTAGTGCTTCAAAAAAAAAAAAAAAAAAAGTTCTACCAGACACCATAGTAGGAGAACAATGTGTGTATACCATGTGCATCAACAACTCTTTGAAAAATTCTCCATCTCCAGCCAGATCTTACTCTTTCTCAGGAAGAGATCCTGAACAACTTCCTACAGATGCTGCCTCACTAACTCCCCTCACCCTTATTATGCCCTTCTTTTTCATTCATGCATTCCCTAATTAAATTCAGTAAAGATTAAGTGCTTACCTTCACCTACAACCCCAAGGATCTCAAATTTATTCATCACATTACCAATGTTAGGAATCTTCATGAAGACAAATTCCTCATGGGACAACAATCACACAACATGGCATGGAGAGGATTTGAAGGTGTTGCAGCGGACAGAAGATAAGGTTTTTGAGAAAAGGAAACTGCATTGGTTGACTGTACTCATATATTCTTGCACTAACTTTGTTAGAGGTTCCTGCAAAGAAAGAAAATACATATTTGACATTAGTTATGCTTGTTTCACCACATTAAGATACAAACAATGACTCAATAACAATATTTTTAATTGCTTAATTATATTTTATTCCCCAAATTATGTAATCAAGTCCATCAACACGAATTATGAGAAAAATAGATCCCCATACAATATATGATAGCAATAAAGCTTCAACCTTGTTTGCACTGAGGTTATACAAAGGACAAAACATAAACACAACATGCTTTTATTAATGAGAGTAGTTGATGGCCAAAACCCTCTTTTAATATTGACTATATTATGCTCCTCACACTGCACTGCTGGCCACCTTGTGTTCTGGTGGCAGCTTGTCAGAGAGCAAGCAGAGCCACTTTTGGTAACAAAGTCTGAAGCACCATGACATGAACAAACTTGTAAGCCTGACAGCTCAGGTCAAGATCAAGTATTTCTATATTAAAACACAGTTCTATTAAAACAACAAGAAAATACCTTTTAGCAGTTTATTTTATTATTGAAAAGCACAAATTTAGGTATGAATAACACACTAAAGTCTACACAAAAGCTTACCATACAGAACAGCCTTCCAATATTTTTTCTCAAATTGTTAACATGGTTTCAATGGAAGAAATAACCATAAAAATTAAAGTAGAAGAATTAATAGCATCACAAAAGCACACTTTCAGCAAAAAAACCTAAATTTTAAAAAGGACTTTGAAACCTGCATGAAAAGCAAAGCAAGAAATCAACTTCATTAACTGGAAATTATTTTTTCACATCTTAGTATGCTGGGAACAAAGTTGCTCATGAGAAACATGACTTCAGGATGGGAATGAATCTAAATCACTAAATAAGCACATGGCTATAAATAATGACTCTGTTGCGAGTCAGTCATTGCACCCCTACAAATGCGACACGGCATATTTTTAGTATTCCCTACTGTAAGGATGCTGGCTGCAAATTATTCATGCATAAACAGGCCCGTTAAAAATTACTCCTGAACTTCACCTTGAACCTGGACTGAGCCTGTTCCTAGAGATCAGATCCCTGTAGTCATGTTACAAGATGGGGAATACGTGGCTCAATAATGCTGCAAGTAAGAAGGATCTTGGAACTGTTGTAGATCACAAACTGAATATGAATCAACAATGTGACGTGGTGCAGAAAGGACAAATACTATTTTAGGCTGCATTAACAGAAGTATCACTTCCAAATAGTTAGCACTATTCAGACTTCATCTGAAGTACTGTGTCTAGTTCTGGGCACCACAGTTTAAGAAAGATGCAGACGAGCTAGAAGAGGTTCAAGGGAGGACAACAAGGATGATCTGGGAACTGGAAACAAAGCCCCATGAGAAGAGATGGAAAGAACCGGGCATGTTTAGCGTTGAGAAGATTGAGGGGAGATATGATAGCACTCTACAAGTACTTGAAAGTCTGTCACAAAGAGGAAGGACAGGATCTCTTCTTGATCATCTCTGAGTGTAGGACACTCAGAATAATGGGCTGAAGTTATGGGTATCTAGATTCCAGCTAGATATCAGGAAAAATGTCCTGACTCTTAGAGCAGTACAACAATGGAACCAAGTACCTAGGGAGGTTGTGGGCTGTTCCACACTAGAGGCATTCAAGATACAACTGGATACAATCATCTGAGAGGGATGGTTTAACTTAGTGTCCTGCACTGAGCAGGGGTTTAGACCTCATGGCCTTCTGGCCCCTTCCAACTCTACTATTCTATGATCTATGAATGCCTTAGATAAATCTTGTTGCATTATCCTGTTTATAACATGCAGTTGTTCTAGAAAACTGTTCAGAAATTTCAGGTCCAGAGTGCTGCAACCAGACTGTTAACTGGACATGGCTACAGGAAGCACAATGTTTCCATGCCTACCACTCTATTTCTGAGCAAAATTTAAAGTACTTGCTATGATGTGTAAAGCTGTATATAGCCAGCTGATATACCACCTTTTAGTATATGAAGCTGCTGGGTCTTAAGAATTTTGGGAAAGGTCCTTCTTTCATGATTGCCACCTTCAAAAGTGGGTACTTCCAGACCAGTAGAGGTCCCAAGGAAGGCCTTGTTTGCTCCCTCTCTGTAGTGCTCTTGCCAGTGGGAAAAGACCTTTTTATTCAAGCAGGCCTTTGGCATGTAAGCAGCTGTGTTTAGCTGGATGCAGTATTTATTCTGTTGCATTTTAATGTATTTGTTTTTGTTATTGTTTTAGTCAAGTTCATTTGTGAGTGTATATTGCCTTTAGTACTGTTTTGCTTGGTAGAAATATGGAGTACAAATCAAATAAATAGAGAAAAAATGATGCAATGGAATCAGTATAGGTATATATACCCCTTTCTCAAAATACCTTAAAACTGTCCATAAAGAAAAGACAAGGTATTCAGGATGTGGTAGCATAAGCAAAATTATTCTCAGTGGATATACCCTGCTTAAATTATTTTGGATGCTATCTCCAAAATGAAAACCAAGTAGAACTATTAGCTCCATAACGAACATTTTAAATCCAAAGAAACCAAGCAGTGTAGGCACAATAACATTGCACAAACTAGTACCAAAGATGGTTACACCTGCAAACAGCAAGAATTATTTCCTGCAATCTTCTCTGCAGGGTAGTATAAAGAAGCTATTCAAACATCTGCATGAGAACTGTCATGGTTGTTGAGATGGGAGGGAAGAATCTGTGTATTCTTATGGGATTTTAATACTTGCTGTTTTGTGATGAAGTAAAAAAAATGAACGGATGAATGCAAGTTGAGAAGCAGCATATGGTTTGATGTTCAATCTGCATTTCACCCTACCAAAATAATGATATTGCAAGGAAAAACTGCTTTACATTCATGAAACCAAATAAAAATGTGATGCTATAGTCTTTTCAAAGGAGTGAAAACATGCTGGAAATTACTGTCAGAAGAAAGGCTTTTAATTACATTACCTATGCACATAAACAAACTATCCAAATCTCAAAAATGTTTGGTAATTGGAAGCTTAATAAAACCATGTCTGCTGCAAGCAGAAAAGTTAGTAAGTAGCAAAAACAATTTCTATAGCAAGTGGAAGGTATCAACCAGCTGTTTAAAAACTAGCCCCCTCACCTGACTGGTTTACAGTAGGGGAAATTTTATATTACTTTATGGAAGGAAAATTTAACAAGCTTAAGAAACCAGCTGGATAGGATGAAGGGTACTGAGCATGCTCATGCGAGCCTGTTGAAATGTCTGTTCTTTGTTGTCCCTGTGACTCCTTTCCCTCTTTCCTGCAAAAAAACCCCCAAAAAATACCCTTTTCCCCCCTCACAGACATCAATACAACTGCATTGTGTGCAGCATTCTAAGCATTGTTGGTGTGGCATCACTGGCCACCCAAATAAGCCCTGAATCCTTCTCTGATCAATTTCTGGGTTCTAGCAGGCAACAGACCTGTTTCTTTAAATGGTGGTTGTGTGTGACTAAGTGAGCAAAAATATGTGTTACCATCATGCTGCTGCCGCATCCCTGCTACCATTTCCAGCAATTCCCAGGGAACACATTGGTGTTGCGCTGCTATGCCACCTTTGTTTCTACACATGTTGATGTATCTGCTACTGGGATTAGAACTGGTATACCACAGTTCATTCTGATATAAAAGCTGCTAGTGTACAGGAATATTGAACCTATCATAGCATTGCCTGCTGGATAAATGCAGGAAAAGGTATCCAAAAATTATGCATTCAGCATTCCAGATTCACATACTTGCTGTTGGCTAATTTGGTTCCCTATGGATACTAGAATTAAAAGGAAGCATGGAACTTAAAAGAGGCTGTAAGACACAAATTGGTTGCAATATACATTGCAGTGTTGGAGAATGCTTTCTGTCGAAGTGCAAAGATCGAGTCTTGAACAAATACTACAGTCTTGAACAAATAATTCCTTTAATTAAGCTTTTGCTTAAATGCGAAATTGATTTTAACTTTGCGTACTAAATACAGTAAGCATGTCTGTACATCATGCTAACCTACTCTGGCAATAATCTATAGGGGGTTGGCTGTTGTCCAAACAACATGGTGGACTCAACAGATGAATGGCTTCACCATGGATCATTTTTCTCGTATACATATAACTGTACAGATCCTTGCCAAAAACACCTCTTGTCTTGCTAAAGGCCTCTTTTCAAGGGGATGCCTTACCCCAAAAATTGGGTGAGACACACTTTTGCACTTTTTCAAGCAATTAGTGTCTTGAGGAAAAATACAAAATGTACAGGACTGTAAAGGCAACACAGAAAAAGATCAGGAACTCTTCTGACAGCTTCTCTGATGTGCAATTTGGGTGCTTTGAAAGGGGTATCAGTGGTTGATACCCTGAGGTATCTTAAAAAAAAAAAAAAAAAAAAGATAAAACGCTCTGGTTTTATTGTCCAGGGGAAAACTAAAACAAAAACTAACACTAACCTACATATGTGGTGGTGGGAAGGAAATATTGTTTGCTGTAACATTGTCATTACAAATAAAAATATCAAAAGTAAACATTTATGAGAAAACTCACTTGAAATCATCTGAATAAAGTATATTTTAAATACAATACACAAGCAATGATAATATTTTGAGCAAACCAAGTTGCATATAATTTAGGTTCCTATTTTATGTCTGATCAAAAAAAAAACAAACCCAAAACGCTTCAGTAGGTAGTCCATGAAACATCTGATTCATTCTGGAAGCAGGAATTGCTAGAGGCAGAGAAAGACTCCTGTCTCTGAGGAATTGGTTTGGGTAGGGTTTAAGGAAGTATGGTCTAAGGAAAACCTACTGAAAGTTTATTTAACTGCTATAAACTCTTACTTATTACGGATGATACCCAAGAATATTTTATTTAAGAACCTTTAAGCAATCTCTCCTCTCCGTGGGATAACTCACGTTTTGTTCTGTTTTATAAGTGGTTTATCTGACAAGCTGATTTCACAACTATATTCATTCACCTGCTACAATATCTAGCCAAACCAAGCACAGAAATACTGGACTCTACAGAACTAAACCCAAACAGTCAAAAGGAAGGAGAGTCCAAAACATACCATACTGTTGCCTACTAACACACAGCATTTTTATTGTTTTATTGATCATCCATAGGTTTCTTAGCAGCTAATGCTGCCTGGAACTTCCAGACATTTTTCATCAGTTATAAGCATCAGTCAGATTCAAAATGGAGGCACTCGTGATGCTAGCCACAGACTATTAACAAAAGGTATGTGGTCAAGTACAGCCCAGAGGAGCTTCAACCCAGAGAGGTAGCAGTGTCAAACTATGGTGCTGAAAGGAAATGTTGAACCAGCAACTGAGAATAAATTATTGAAATCTTCCCTTTAAGAGTGGCTGTGAATTCAGTGAGCCCCAAAGGGTGACATCGGATGGGCTGAGCTCACTGCCCCTCTTATTAAAGGGGTTTATTATTCTCACTAAAGTTATGTGCAGCTGCATAGCTTGCTGTACAGTTTGCTTTGTTTTTCAGTGCATGCCAGCCAGTTGACAGCAAGCCCAGGACAAGGAGCAGAGCTGCACTATAAGGTGTAGCGAGGCAGCAGTGCCAGAAAGACAACAAACAGGACAGCTCTTCTGCCCAACAAAAGATATTTTTTAAAAGGTTGACAAGATAGTAGAGGTCCCTCAAACCTCACAGTGCCTCTGAAGGCTGGAGTGAAGTCATGGCATGGTATACATTTCTGTTTTATTTTATGTTCCTTTATGTGTTTTTAAATTTGATGTTATTTTATGTAATATTGTAATCAGCTTAGAGAGTCTTCGGATTGGTTATAGCAGAATATAAGTTGAATAATAAATACATACATACAAGTAAGGAAAGAAATAAGCTCAGATTTCACCTTTTCTACCATTTCAAGTATGTACAATTGTAAATTTTACGTTTAAATAATAATGTTATGTAAATTTGTAATAAATCAGTAATATGATGGACTTCAATGGAACAAAAAAGCCTGCAACAATTAATGGCTATCAAACTAACATACATTTATAAATTTATATTTCATTACATTCATTCATTAACATTTGCAGTCAAGGCAACCAAACTACAACATTGCTCCTGCTGATTTTAATGAGCCTATTTACCAGACTTGTTATTAACATGTTCCCTGGTCATCATTGACGGAAAGAAATTTCCCCCAAGTGACCAGATGGTGACTCAAGAGTCTTGATTTGAAAGTCATTCTCCAATACAAGCTTATCCCATTAAATATAAGTTCAGTGCTTAATGAAATCTGTTAATAACTAAGCCAACACTTTCACATAAGCTTCAGCTTTGTTTTGGAAAGAGCCTACCCATTGATATCTTTTTTCTAGTAAACCTTAATAAACTATGGTTAGCTCAAGAATGTGCAAACCTTGCTGTACTTGCTGTGTGGGTTCCTATGCTTCCTCTATTTTTTCCTTGCCACAAGACCAAGTCATGTGGTAACACGTGGATGGATGTCTTCATTAATCACTAGATGCTTTACAGCTAAAAAGTTACATACAAATAGTCTTTGATATTCCTAACTTACAGCAGCAAAAGATACAGCTCTTTTGAAATAAAACACTCTGGAATACTGTTGATGCTTACTTGGGGGAAAAAAAAAGCTTTTAAGTACTTGACTAATTGTCAGGGATAGCTATAGTATGCACACACATGATTTCTTATAATAAAACCAAAACCTGTCCAAATGTTTGAGGTTAAAAAAACCATCAGTCTCTCTCTCACTCTATTTCTCTCTGGAAAAAAAAAATCAGAACTAGATGTTTTAAACTTGCCTTTTCTACAACCAAACTATACATTACTTCACAGACAGCTGTTTTCATTTTACATTATAGTAGGCACAGCAGAGCCAATCTGGATAAGGACACTAGTGTGTTTAATACCTACCTGCATGCCTAGGATCTAAAACCAGATCAGGTCCCTGAACCTCATCTAGAGCAAAATTAGAGATAAATGCCCTTAAACTTAGTCTTCAAATACATATCAGGAAATATGGGTTTTCGGTCTGTCTGTCTTTCTTGCTAAGAACAACAGTTTCTTGTAAAGTTGTGCTTATTAAAAAAAACAAGCTTGAATTCTTGTTTGGTAGCATTCATGCAACTATGTTTTTGATTCTTTCTTTGTCCCTGGAGTTTTTTAAATTATTAAATATTATAACTAACAGCAAGTTTCATAATATAAAAGAATAGAATTATGATAAAAAGTGATAAAAATAGTACAGCAGTGATCCTTCTGACAATACAAATACAAGGCTGCACTTTCTAGCTGTATCTAAGACCCTAGAGAATTTATGATAAACTAGTGACCTAGCAGCACATACATCTCAAACAACACATCCTTTTTAGCTATTCCTCTGATGTCCATTCATCTACCCATCCACAAGAAACTGGTGGGAGTAGTCATCTGGTTCAAGGAATACAGTGCCATCAGTATATACAACCCCATTTCAACTTTTCATATGCTTCAAGAGGAGTAAAGTGAACCTTGAACACAGAGTGTGGTGATAGACTGCCCAGAAAGCTTTGACTGTTGGATGATACAGAAATGAAATAATAAAATAATTCAGTCCAGAGATGGTACATTTAATCTTGTTCATATACTACAAGCGGCAATAAACTGGCATACTTGAAAACGTGGATAAATGCTATTCAAGATTACAGCATACACTTCCCTTGATTTTTATAGTTTTTGTTTTTACAGCCAATAAATTTTACAAGACTGCCATGACAAATGAACAAATTCCTCACATGAATACATATCAAACAATTGGTGGCAGCTGAGAGAGAAGGAAGGAAAAAGTGTGAATGTTGATATTTAACCTTATTGTTAAAAGGATGGTCATATAATGTAAAAATCCCTCAATCACTCAGTGGCATCACTCACTGAATTAAAGTTGTGCACTGAATGTTGAATATTTCACATTCTTAATTTTAAAAAATATTTATCTATTCTAAATGTGATCTAATTTGAATTTCCTGCACCTGATTTAAGCAGTGATTGCTGGAGAAGGGATGGAATCCCATTTTTACTATCTCATGAGCTGTCATTGGTAAGACATGCACTTCCATGTTAAAGATCCCTATTTCAGACAGTAGTTAAAATAACTCAGGGAGGTTGGCTAACAATGGTTCTCAGACTCAAATCCCAGGCAGGCACAGACAAGACAGGGGACACGACACTGGATCAGATGAGGCATCATTCTGCCTTGGTACAAAGCTGGTTTTTGAGAAAAATTCTTAGGAGCTGATGATGGCACTGCACACTCATTCAAGGACAAAAGCAATCTCATGAGTTTAACAAAAGTTCTTTGTACTGACTTTGTACTACAAGGACAATAAACAAAGGCTACTTTAAAGATAAAGGCATTGTTCATAAAGACCAAGGTATAAGGCTTCAAAAGACTGCAAAAATACTATTTTCTATATTATTGCAGTGTTTTTACCAACTAACAGAAAAACAAAAAACAAAACAAAAAGATACCCTCACAAGATTACCAATACTAAATCAGTTTTGCTTGTTCCTGGCCTATTTACAGTCACATAGCTTTTACAAATAACCCAGATAATAGTAAAATAAAGGGCCATTTCAATAATACAATCTCTGTTAGTTATCAACTTTCACTAGTACCAAAGTTCAGTCTATGGATATCCAGAAGATCTTCTAGCCCAGAGATAAGGGCTAAATGTCAATTTGCAAACAGAGGCTTGGACAAATTGCTTAGAGGAATGCAGCCTATTACATGATCCTTGCACTTCCCAGCTTTTACTGTATCACTGAACATCACAAGGTCTACAAAGTAAACAATTGCTCTACAAAAGCAAGTAATCCTACTTGCCTCAGAGGAGACAGTTATGATGTTCTTCCTGAAGAAATCCTCTTTGGACCTGGAAGACTGAAAAAACCATCAGTTAATTGAAAATATACCAATTTTGATGAGATGCTTTAGCAGGTAATTGCTGTGCAATTGCTGCACTCTTGAAAGATTACCTGGATTTGTCTGATTTTGACTGCAATTGCCTTAGTTGCCAGGGAAAAAGACTGGGAAAGTTTGTCCTTTTTATTCATTTGGATGTTTTAGCTCTCAACCATGTTGATTAAAGTAATTTTCTGGAGAGGCTAAGTTAGGAGCTGGGGCACAGTGCCTTGGTGGTTCCACTACTACTTATGAGATCTGATTCCAGATGACAGGAATCAGGAATCTCTGCTCAACTTAATGGAATGCTATGGATGGACCTCACATGGATCCAACATGTATACTCTCAAAGCAAGTTTATCCTGAGTCGGAGGGGGGGGTGTAGTATGCCAGTACTAAGAACATCCCCCCCCCCCCTTCATGTTGGAGCCAGATGAAGTGGTGGAAATGCTGAAACTGTAAGCAGTGATGGACTGGGTGATATCCACAAAATTGAAGATGTGAATGGTGTCAGTGGATGGCTCATCATTCAGGAAGGTGGTTTCAGCTGTTTTGGAAGGCGTTCCGCTTCCCATGCACTACCTGCTTCATAGTGTTTATCATTGCAGCTCCCTTGCTGGAAGCCCAAGTGGTTTCTGAGACACAGCAAGCCTTTTTGCCAGTCAAGTGTACCATCAGTGACCCATCCAGACAGAGGAAATTACTTTGATTCAAAGTGTTGATGCTTCTCTCTAAAGCCCTACACGGCTTGTGAACTCAGTGCTTGACAGAACATCTACAACATGAACCTGCCCATATACCAAGTTCTTCCTCAGAGGCCCCACCAAACAAAGCAAGGTAGCACTGTCTCCTGAGGGAGTTTCAGATGGTCCCTAAGTTAATACCTTTAGTTCTAGGCCAAGGCCTTTTTTATTTTTCCATGCTGAGCTCCAATACATTACTTCCATTTTGACTTGTAAGGTAGCTTCAATGATCCACTGCCTTAAAGAAACAACTTTTTCCTAGTTTCAGAGTATGCTAAAGAAAACTGCTAATTTGCCATTATGCAAAGTAGTAGGTTGATTTTTTTTTTTTTAGGTTGAATTTTTTTATTTAAATACTACATACTACAAAGTAGTAGGACCCACTTGTGCAACAGAACTGGCAAGTCTGGCCATGAACAGAATAAAAGTGGCTAATTTGCCATTGTGCAGGTGGGCTCCATATGGGAACAAGCAAGACTGGATACTGCCCTTTCTCACTTCAATATATAAATATTATGTACATTTCAGTGTTTAGTCATGCCAGCCACATGACCACAGAGACTGTCTGCGGACAAACGCTGGCTCTCTCAGCTAGGAAATGGAGATGAGCACCACCCCCTAGAGTCAGGCATGACTGGACTTAATGTCATGGGGAAACCTTTACCTTTTTACACTTTGGTTTACTCATAAAATTATTGCTAAAATTAAAATCATTTAAAGTAATTCAATGGACCATATGTATTGCATAAATGAGCTATACTTTAAAATTTAATGTTCCAAACATGTTAATTTAATGAGGGAACCAAGTTATACATAATGCATTTCAGATTCCTGTTTTAAGTCTGACAAGAGGGAATTTCTACAAGTCCTCCCTCAAATATGTGAATCATCTTAGAAGCAGGAAAAGTGGAGGCAGAGGAAGACTTGCACACAGCATCTGTTCCTGTCTGTGAAGAATTGGTTTATATAGAGTATAGAGAAATCTGGTTTGAGGAAAAAGGCTATTGAGAATTTACCTGGACAAAACTCTTAGCTTTCAGGAGTGGTAATATGCATACTGGACAATGCTTTAAGCAATCTCAACCTATAATTTCAAGAGTGACATTTTGTTCCCTTTTTATTAATAATTCACCATAACAAAAATGTTTTTTTGGAAAGACTATCTCAAGTTGTGCTATTAATTGCATACCTATACTCCAGGAACCAGGCTACAGTGTATTTTGAAGACACAAAAGATTTATTTTGGTGGTAGCAATTAAGGGCATGATCTTATGAAAGTTTATACAGGAAAAAATGACCCAAAACTCCCAGAACCAAATTGTTCCATTTTTCTAAGTTTCCAGAAAAAGGATCATTAGAAAAATGGAGAAATTCACTTTACATCAGAATTTCCCCCAGCCCCCACTGCCAGACCTTAACAAATTACATTTAAGATGCATGACACACATTCCATTTTCTCCAATGATCCTCCTTTTGCAAGAACTGAACATAATTCTGACCAATCCCAACTCTGTTAAAAAATGGTTTGTTATCTCTTATTTCTGAAAGATTATTTCAAAGTAGGATTTGCTTATTCCAGATGTCCCTCTTTTTGAGTCAAAATCAGAATGCAATTGCTGTCCTTTTGCCACTATACAAGGAGTATTAATATTTACACCGCCAGCACATTATACTCTTTTCATGAGAAGCTTCTGTCCACAAAATTCTATGGAACTAAAACATGCCTAACTTCTCTGATGTCCAGCGACTGTGCTACACGAGCTATAGTAAATCAGCCTAGACATTGTTAATTGAGGAGTGGTACATGCAGGGGGCTACCATTTTGGGTTAGCCTTAAGGGTTGTCCCAAAACTGCAGTTGAACGCCCTCCATCTCTTTGAACATGCTCTCCATTTTTTTCAGGGAAAGACCCTTTGAATCAATGGGTACCTTCAAGCAGCAGAGACCAAGACACTCACTCCACCGATGCAACCTGTGGAAATGGTGGATGTACTGACTAGTTAGGTGCTGCCATATGAAGTCAGTAGCGCATTGCTTTATGTTGCTTCTCAGTGGAGAGGGGAATTACCAGTTTTACTTTGTGCAGCTGAAGTGTTTTGAACACGTAACAGCCACCAGCATTCCTCCCAGTTTGAGAGCTGTGAATGCAATGCATATTGCCATGCAACTTCTGAGATTACCTTTGATCATCTCTGCAACTTCAAGGTTAGAAGGAATTTATGAACAGTTCTGCTGCTTTAGACAGAAGGCTAGCCTAGCTTCTTCTTCACAAAGTGGCCAACAAGCTGTCTGTGGGAGACCCACAAGTGAGGTAAGAATGCAGTACCATCCTCACTGGCAACTAATGTACATGAACATACTCTTTCTGATACTAGAAGTACCATATACTCAACACGACTAGCAGCCATTACATTTTTCTAATGTTTTTAAAGCCATCCAGCTCATGGTAGTAAATTCCATGAGTACATAGATAAAAGGAAGTACTGTGTGAAACTAACCTGAATCTCCCACCAATCAGATGATCTTGGATTCTAAAAAAGGTTTACTATGCATACTGCTTACCACAGAAGAGCACCTTACTCATTGTCACAAACAGAACTGCTGCAGCCATGATACTGCAATGTATTTTAATAGAAATATGTGGATGGTAAATATATAGATGTAAAATTTAATTTGTCTATACTATCAAGTTTTGAAGGATTTTTCCTTGATTACTAAAGTAAAAGATAATTTTGTTTCAATTGTAAGGTGAAGGATTAATCATCTTGTTCCCACACTATGGCAAAATGAAAACCAGGCTCTGAAGCAAGATGAGTTCAGACCTGGAGCTACAGACATAGGCAAGCTTGGAGCTAAGCAGAGGAGATGGGTATGCATTGGCTTGTCTCTGTACTTAAGGGGTACTCAGAGTGCCTATCAAATGTAAAGTCAGAGTATCTGTCCCCCAGCTCTGAACAAAGGCATGGCATTATATTTTGTTTCTCCTTCCTAGCTCTAGCTTAGTAGGAAGCTTTCCCCAGACTTTGTGTTACATTTCAGAGATGTAGCCTGAGGTAACAAACCATACTCTGTCCCTTGGGTCAGGGCGCTCTGGCAACAGCCAATTCTGACCTTGTCATAAGGCCAGCTAAAATGTGCTGACCCTGTATGATAAAGTGCCTTGGTACTTTGGCATTCTGGCCTTTAATCTAATCTTTAGCCTATACTCCGGCCTTTATTCAGTCTTTTGATATTTCTAAAAGCACTTTCAGTACTTTAAAAGCATAGTAGGTCTACCTATTAATTCCTCCATCTCACTAATTTTTAAATGATACTGATAACCCCTCTTGCCCCATGTTCCTTCCATAGTAAGGGAGCTTACTATACAAAGATCACATAGGTTGGCCTGCAGTCTTAATTAATCCAATAAAAATTTGTGACTGGTTAATTAGGTATACCCAATCTGTGTCCCGCCCTGGGTTTTGATATCTAGGTACACACACCTGCAGTTCTTTCACCTGCTTGCCTCTGCAGGCTATGCCACTACCGACAAGTGGTGCTAACCTGTAGCGTGGAGGGCTACAGGTTAACTGAGCCAGATAAGCCCTAGTTTATCCAATGTCACCATACCTATTATCAAGGACACAGTTTTCAAGTACCCATTATAAGAGCCACATCAGCAGCTCCTGGCTCTGTTATTGTCAATAGATCTATCATGGCTGCAGGGACTTGCCTCACACATACTCTGACATGCAATTCTGGTAAGCATGACAAGCCAGAGATTGGGCTTACCATGGTAAGCCATGGTAAGTTGTGAGCCATGGCTGTTTCAGAGCGGTATGCCATGTCATCTGAACCCAAGAGTAAGGCTTGTTAACCATACACAAGCTGGTCTAGTCAGGTTTAGAACAACATGACAAGCTATCCTGAAAAAACAGCCTGCAACCCACCATGACTTATTGTATTGTGTTTATTCAAAAATACCTTTCTTTCACTGCTGGAACTGCAAAGGAGGGCAGAGGATCATTCTAGTAACTGAGGGAGGAAAATTCACTATGTTCCAGCTCCATGGTTAGAGAAACACTAGGGAGTGTTTGACCACTGCATTACAGATGTAGCTACTTTAGCTACTTTAGGTGCCCAGCAATCAAGTCAAAAAATTCCCATCACCATCTCCAGTTCTATACCAGAAGGTTTGTGTCTACATACTTGCATCTTGGCCTTGCTGTGGCTGAGGCACTGCGATGGCTTTAGTTGTACAGTATCCAAGCAAGCAAGCACCCCCACCTCCAAAAGTGGAGCTAGGGAGCCAACAAAGGAACAGCCCTGGATGTCATTAAGATGTACAGCAGGAGACTGACCAAAGGTCAAAGACCTGACTAATGCAATATTTGCCTTCTCTACTAAGGCAGCTCAAAAATGTTTGATCCAAGCTCCTACCTTTAAACTAGTGATATGGGAAGAAAGCAATGGCATATTTTCCCCTTCTTCCTATTCATTTCAGAGGATGAAAAGTATGTGGCAGTCTGACTCTGATGGTGCTACATGGAATTTGCCAGCGAAGGATATAGGGCAGCTCTAAGAAGTAGACCAGCACAATGTTCTGCAATAACTATCTCTGCACTGACAGTACCTGGTAGCTTGCCTCTGAGCTAGTTGCTGGGCATCATACCATGGGAAAAGTGGAGCAGGAAAGACTTATCCCCACTTCATCTGAGGCATGTTGCTGTAAAATAAGTTTTATTACACCAATAAAAGCTGTTACCTACTTGACCTTAATATTTTTTATTAGAAAGGTGTTGTTAACCACTAGCTACCTAAGCCTTCCTCTAAAATGTTAATAGCCATGACAGAAGGTTGTTGTAATCCCTCCCCTTCACTCTACAGTATGATGATATTAACAGTAGACTACATTGTATCATTGTTGTAAGCTACCTTCTCACAGGCCAAACCAGTTTAGCAATATGGTGAAATTAACAGTTTACTACATTAAAGTAAAGGTAAACATTACAAGATTCTAATGTTTTTCATCAGATATGTAGTATGCATATGAATCTGTAGATATATATGCAAAATTCATGAACTGACTAAATGGAAACTAAAGAAATATGTAGCAGCTAAACGTTACAAAATACAACAGCTTTGATCCCTAGCTTATGGAAGGTATGTTTCTGACCTTCCCCCAAGTCATTTGCAACTTCTGAAAAGCTTATCTAGAAGGTTGAACAATTTGGAATTGGAAAGGAAAAGGATTTTTTTCCATGCACTTCTTTAATCTAAGAATCCAAACTAGTCTATGAACATGACTAAAAAACACAGAAAATGAAACTAGTAGATAAAGCGGGGTAAAAACAGCAGAGATCAACATCTTAAAATATTACTAAAACATACAGCAGGAGTTCACCCAGTGCCTAAAAATAGCAATGATGGTATCATCCATTTGTGTGTCTAAGAAGATAGTGCCCTAATTTGCATGCCACCACAAAAAAAGCTCTTTTCTTCTCTCCAGTAGCCACAAACAATCAAGGACTTCCAATATTTTCAAAAGGCTATCCACCTGTGAACTGATCTCCAAATGTTACAGAAGATATGCAATATTAATCCATGCATATTTCCACTATGAATTACTAACAAGTGACATCTGTTATACTTTTTGAAGGTCAACTCATAGATACTTTATCTTTCTCTTTGAAAAATGTAAATGTTTTCCTTCCAACTAGACTGTTCTCTATTTTTTTTAAAGTTAGGTTTGCTGCATTCTCATTCCGCCCACCTACCCAGCTGCCTTGTCTTTTTGTCCATGCAGAAATAACAGAAATAACTAACAGTCACAGTGTTGCTGATAGATTTCAACACCATTTGTCAAGTAAGAGATGCTAACACACCAACTCAAAGCCGCAAGTTCTGCCTCAGTAGTGTCAATTCACAGAAGTTAAGCTATCAGCCTAGCATAAACTACTTGGACAGCCAGCATTTCCTTCTACAAAGCACAATCCTAATCATCCTTTCTTGGAAGTAAGAATCGCTGATCACAGTACTTAACCAGTCATAGAATCAAATTTCATATAAACTTAATAATTATGTACAGTACACACTTATTATCAAGAAATCTTGTTTAACTTGTTTAAATTAGGCTCCCTGCAATCCTTTACATTCCTGCATAGGCACAAGTCTCATGAATCAGATTTACACAATAAGCATGCATAGCATTTGACTACATAGTAATCTATTCAATGTATAAAAATAAAATTATAGTCTTGAATTTAATAGCAAACTGCCCTCAAGTATATGAATATGTCTTGCATATAAGCTTTATTTAAAGGACTCAAAGGTATCTCAGTTGTATTTTAACTTCCAGTTGGAACAAAATATGTATTCTTCAAACTAATCTAATTCACTCTTAGCAAAACTAATAGACAAACCAAAATGATATTTTTTGCACTGCTCTGAATTTTGCAATGTAACTTTCTAATCAAAAATATGTATATTGTGGAAAATGAATAAAAAGGCATACATTCAGCGAAATGCTTGAAAACTGCATATAGGGAAAACTGCATATAAAAGTGCCTAATATGTACACTTCAAAAAGCATTAGTAAACTAATGTTTAAATGAGATAAAATGAATTTGGGCTTGAACAAATGCAAATGTTATGCAAAGTGAAACAGATGTGTTCCTATTAGAATCATTGAAGGTGCTAACAGATCACCTTTCTTTTGTACAGACAGTGGATGTTTATCATTAACACAGTTACAATACTGACAGAACACATGAAAGATCAAGAAATATGGTCACTAAAAGAGCTCTTAATTATCAGAGACATAATTTAATATTTTCATCCTTTTTAAAGTATAAGGAAGAGGAAGAAGTGTTCTATCCAAAATGGTAAAGTTTATAAGATTCATGAAAACATTTATCTATTTTAAAAATCAGGATTAAGAAGCAAAATTCTCATTTTTCCCAAGAATGCAAACCAAAGTTTGATTTTTCAAATAAGGTGGCAGCTTGTTTGCTTCTTTAGAATAGGCTACATGTTTAAAAGCACCAAGAACATGCAATAATTTTTGATAGTAAAAATCAGACCCTTTCTACAAAAATAAACATCCTAGTCAAAAGTGCAAGGGATCTCTGGAACACATATCCAGGCTGCAAAAGTACATTTAGCATTAAGTCACAACTGTCTTGCATCATTAACTTTTTCAACATTGGTATTTAAAATGAAGTGTGATTCTGAAGTGAAATATCAGCAGCTATCTGCAAGTAATAGGGACTTAATAGAGCAGTCATGGAGGTTGGATTGCACTCATTAAGCAGAGGTTGAGGAAAAAGTCTACAAATCCTATCAACAGCATTGAATTCTACTACATATACTTAGTTGACTACTCAAGACAACTAGTATAGGGTGGTTACCAAGAATCTGAGCCAGAAGATATAGTTTCAGATTTAGTCACATGAGCTCTCAAATTGGAATATTGGAATAGAAATATTGACCTACTTTACAAGTTTGTTGTAAGCTTAGAGGATTGTTGTAAGGATAGATCCTTTGAACATCATATATTCACTCATAATTATATATCCAGAAATATATACATATTAAATATCACCAACTGCATACAAACCTATAGATATTCAGCTCCTAAATGTGCTATATTCACTTTGAGGGCCTTATGGAAAGTCTAACTTTTTGTCACTGCAATTATATTCATATTAACTGAAAATGTTTATTGAGTTATGGGATTACTCCCTCCGTCAGGTAAGTGTCAAGAGTATGGCAACCTATGACTGTTTTGCTACATCTTCATCCATAGCATCCACCATTCATCCAGAACATCACAGTATAACTTCCTGTCAAGAACAATTTCCCATTCAAAACAGGGGCCCAAATCTATATAACAGTTTTCTCATATACTTATACAACTATTATGCAAAGAATTGTATTTAAAAATATTCCCATCATGTACTGTAAAGGCAAGGATACAAAAAGAACAGAAAATAATCTACTAACAAAAACAGAAGAATGAGATATTTGAGCATTGCCTATATGTTGCCCTAACTCAAGGAGTTTACATAACCACTGCTAATTCTATTCTAAGTATCTCATTTTGGGTTAATTTTGGAAAACTGCCAGCAAATATTAAAGAGCGTGTGCATGTAACATTGTATTATATATATAACATATATCATTAATCCTTGTAGGAAAGGCAAGTAATAAGTTAAAACACCCAATATGAGAGAGAAAATATGATAAATTATAATAATTTAATATTCCACACAGTTTTGGTAATTCTTCTTCCAAAGCTTCCAGATTTTTATTTGCAAAAAGGCTGTCATGTAATTGTTAGCTTAAAAGGGTTGTTAGCTTGCTTGTTTTTAGCCAGTTATATTTAATCAAATACAGATGATTACAATATTTCAATCATGATTGCATAGACTGAGAACATTTACCAAAAATACTGGCTCATCATGCATAAATACATACAATGAAGCTTAGAACACTCCAAACACATTGCCTAAGCCAAGGAACATGCACATACCACACATATACCAAGGAACATGCACATACCACATTGCCATTTCACATGAAACATTTTAAAATCTTCATCTGTGAACACAATTGATTAATCAATAATGCTTTTAATACTAATGTAGTCCCTGATTGACTACAGTGGGTGGGTATTAAAACTGCACTACAGAGCAAAGTCAAGTGATGGCACCATGAGGGGAATCCCAGAGCCTATCCTGCAGAGGAAAATTGGGAGCAGAGCTTTGCCCCGGGGTGTTTCCAGGATTTTACCATTAGCTTCCACCTAAAGCCGCATGGCAACCCCTGGCATCATTTTTGAAATTCTAGAACAAAAATACACCAGAAGGGGAGGGGGATGTCACCTGTAAGGTCAGCATTTACCCCACATGTGTACATCCAGATCAAACGAAACAAAATATGCATTGACTAAATTCAACAAATGCAGACCCGGCAGCTCAGATGGGTACAGCAGGCAAGGGAAAGCTAAAGCAGAGACAGAACACGCGTCTGCGGCACCATTGCCTAACTAACATCACTCATGCCTAACTCGTGGGAGGGCTTGAAAAGAGAAAACGCATGTACAACATACCAGAAGAACACAAAGAGGCGACCTGGAGAAAGGGATGCCTGGGTGGACCCTCGTGTCTTAATCCTAAAACCCAGAGCCACATCACAGCTCCTAGTCCCCCTTATTAATCGATGCAGGATTTGACCAGCCCTTGAGCTCGCCGCTGCTCCTGCGGCGGGTGAAGGTGGGGGCCGCGCCTGTGGGGGGCGATGCCGGTGGAACAAGAAAAACACCCCGCGGCAAACTAACCCTAAAAGCCCTGGAGGAAATGGGTGATAAGGGGGGATGCTGCCCCCACAGCCTGTGCCACCGAGAGGCACTTGTGCTTGGAGTGGGAGGAGACGAGGCGCGGCGGGGGAAATGGGGAGCAACAGCCGCGGCTGGCAGATGGAGGAGTCGGGTGGGGGAAGGCGCCGAGGAAGTAGGCGGCATCTTCGGGGGCTACGGCGTGTGTGCGACGGGGGACGGCTCGTGTGGGTGGGATCTGACGCGGGGGCGTTATGAGGAGAGGGAAGAGGTGGGAGAGAAAGAGGAGACGGCTGAGGCGAAGGTGCATCCGCAGGAGAGTGGGCGACAGGTGGGACAGGTAAACGCCCCCACCCACTCGCTCTCGACTCACCGGGCCTCGCATCCCCTTCGTGCTGCCGCAGCTTTTGCCTCCTGCTACTACTGCCACCTCCGTTATGCCCACCCGCGGCAGTGCTATCAAGCGATGGCTTGCTCACGCTTTCGCCTTCATCTGCCTCACGGCTAGCTCACTTCGCTCTCACCCAACCCCGCTACCCGCTTGGAAGGTTTTGAGCGAGGTGCTGCTGAGGCTGGCCGTGCGTGTTTTTCAGTCAGTGACACTCACGCTCACCAATTGGAAAAGAGTACGGAGAGGAAAAGGCCACGCCTTGGTCGAAAGCTAACCAATCGAGACAGGTATTCCTGCCTTACGCACGGAGGGCGGGAAAGGGGCGGGCTTCGCCGCTATCGCTGCCACCAGGTCTCCCACCCGCCCGCCATTTACGCGGCGTATAGCCCCGCCCACCGCGCGCCCAGGCTCGGTTGACTTGACAGTTCCCGAGCAACGAAAGGGGGCCGGGAGGAAGGAGGGGGCGATGGCTGAAGCTGCCGCTTCGCCCTGCCTCCTCCTCTGCCTGGCAGCGGCAGCTTGGTAGTGGGAGTCGTGACTGGGAAGTAGCAGCTGCCGCCGCCGCCGCCGCCGCCGCCGCCATGGGTAGTGGGGGAGGGAGGTTTGGATGATGCTCGTGCAAGGAGGGATCAGCAGCATCAGCAACAATTGCTGTCATGAGTAAGCAGCGTATGCGATACAGACACGCACAGGTGGAGGCTCAGAATGGTGCGAAGGAGAGCAAGGCGTGATATTTTGGGGAGGTCTTATCATCCATCTCTCATTCGTGCGGCGTGTGTTTTTGTGCACTACCGATTTTCCTCTGCGAGGGTGGCTGCTACCTGCGCGCCTTCTTTTTCTCCTTTTGTGGCAACTGTTGCATATGTCAAGGTCCTTGGGCCGTGGAGATGCACTCCCTGGCTCTGCAAAAGGCGCAGAGTAAGGGACCACGTGCAGGATTATAATCTGAGTGTTCCGCCTTGACGTATTATTTCTTCCTGGATTGCTCTGTCCTTTAAAAACATGTACGTTGCAATCCGATATACATTTTCGGGGAATAAGGCCCATTGCAGTGTGAGTTTCTCAATTAGAAATTGGGAGTTACAGGTGAATAGACACATATAGCAATGCATTGTTACTACATATTTAAAAACTGAATTATAAATCCATTTAATAGAAAATAAATCACATAGCTGTCAGAAAGGGGAATATAGTTTCAGGTACTTTAAGTATTAAAGGCCTCCTATCAAAAGCCAGCTGAAGCTTTGCTATTAGTAGAAGCAAAATTGATCCTAGAGGGTGTAATGCATTTTACAAACATGCATCTCCAGAAATTCAATTCCTGTTGAACTTAATACTTGGAATGATGCTGAAATCATCCAAGTATCTTTCCTTGGAAGTAAGAGAACTTCCAGCTAGAGGGTTCCTAGAGCTACCTATATCTTCAGTGAGCTACCTGTCTGAAGGCATTGTGCAGCAATTCCCTGCTTTTCCCCTTAACTGATTTTTACAGTAAGAAGAAAAATGGAAGAACTGGTAGGAAAACACGGGGGGGGGGGGGTTACATGAGGAAGACAATGGAGCTTGTGTACTATCCTGTAGATGAGTCAGGGCAATGGTGTGATAGAAATCTTATCTTGAACCATGCTGGGCCTCAGTCAAATTAGTTGGAGTTTCTTCTAAGTCAATATTGTTAGCATCCAGAGACTATTTCCTGTATCCAAACAACTGGTGGGCTGGAATATGAAACATTCAAATAATCAGCATTTGAAATTTGGTGAATTATAGGGGTGTATTCTTGACTTGTGGATTTGTCTAATCAGACATATTGAAAAGGAGGAAAATATACTTTCGATGTATAAAAGAAAATATACAGTAGGTCCATAGGAAACTGCCTCCTACCAATTTGTTCATCTAGTTCAGTATTGTTTATTTTGGCAGCAGCTTACCTGAGTCTCAGGCAAAGGTCTTTTAAATCACCGGTTGCCTGAACTTTTAACTGGAGATGCCTGAGATTGAATCTGAAACCTTCTGCAGAGCAGGTGCTCCACCATGGAGCTATAGTCTTTCTCCACATGAACTAGAATATTTTCAAATAATATCAATTCAGAGCCTCAGCAGCTTATATGGTTATATTGGTTTTAGGAGCAGGGAGAGTTAATATAACTTCAATATTATATACTTCAGTCAATTACATGCATGCTGCTATAAGAACATGAGATCCCTGCTGCATCAGAACTAAGATTTGGACTAAGTTTGAAATCTTCAGAAATCTTCACAATCCCTTTTTGCTCTTACTACTCTGGATAAGCTGGCAAACCTAGCCATGTCACTACTGATTCCTAACTCCTAATAATTTATGAAAAGGTTAAAAATATAAACCCAAGTACAGAACCTCAGGAGCCCACTTCCCCATTTTGTGATCTGTCCATGTATTCCAACTTGAGATTTTTGTATACTGCCCCATTACCCTAGACTCTGGGAAGGTTACAAGCATTTCAAATGAACATCAATTCAAATTTAGACAAAGAAGTTAAGACATTTTAATTTATTAAATTTATTTTAATGTTTAATTTATCAAAAGTCCTGTCAGAAGAGACATAACTTTAAGCTCCTTTTGAAGATGGGATATCTGATGCATCTCTTCCCCCAAGCTTTTCAACAGTTTAGCAGTGACCACTGAGAAAGTCAATGGGGGTTAATGTTAATCTTGCAGAAGCAAATTTCAGAAGATTTCCCCAGAGGACTATAGTGGGCAAAGCAGACCTGAACCACGAAGCACTTTCAGGTATTGCCAACACCTTGTACTACATCTGGAAAGCAATGGGTGATATGTGGGCTTTAAACAGTTAACAGTCTGTCAGGTCCTCTCATTCCATGGCTGAAAGGTTTAGTCAGGAGTTTTTATAAGATACTTTGTTCATAAGTTTTAAAAATCAAAAATGTCAGATTACCTTTACACATGCATGCACCCACACACAGATATATTTAAGTTTACAAAGTCAATGAGCCAGGACTTACCTTTGCAGATACCCTGCTGATTTTTATGCAACTATTATTAGGTATTTTTATAATACTTTCCACATTCTCATACAGAATTATTAAGTTATAATTTTCTGGTTCACCGCAGATACCTTTTTTAAAAAATAAGTGTTACATCAATCACTTTCCAGTCTTCTGCTAAGTCGACCAGTCCAAGGGGCAGGTCAAATATTTTTGTTAGAAGACTGGGATTTTCGCATTGAGGAGATATCTCCAGATGGGGAGCTCCTTTCTTCAAAATGACTTCCTCCTTCCCTGGTACTGTTCCATATACCTTCACTAAACAGCATTGTTCAGGAAAATTCTGTTAGTCTAGTGTACCTAGAAAGGCATTTCATGTTACTGAAAAGACAGCAGTTATTGGAAAGAAAGTATAAATGACCAGAAAATTTAATATAAGAGAGCCAGCGTAGTGTGATGCTTAGAGTGGAATAAGACTGGGTACAATCTTCTTTCAGCCGTGAAACTCACTAATCTACCACACAAGATTGTTGTGCAGATAAAATGGAGAGGGTGAGGATCTGGTATACCACCTTGGGCACATTGAATAGGCAGAACATACATGTAACAAATAAATCATTCTAGCATTAATGTCTCCAACCAGCTTAGCACTAGCTCTTCAATACTGAGAGTCAATTTGTATTAAACTGTTCCAGTTTCACTGGGATTTAGTGGTCAATTTATCATGAAAAGAAGTCTGTAGTGTGTATTCTTTCTTATCAAAGTAGTGTATTTCAAACTATGTCTGTTCAGCTTCCTGAAACCCTAAGTGAAACCATGCAGTATGCATTATTAATATTATCAGGCAGATAAAAATACTGTGATATTAGAGGATTTTTTTTTCAGATTTGCATTTCACTGTTAACTTTGAACAACAACTAGATCATTCCAAGCAAACTCATTCAACAACTTCCACATGCTATCAGGAAAGCAGGAACAAACACCCATGAATACCCACGATAAAGCAACTCACAAATGGAAACACATTCCAGCTGCAGTCCTAACAATATTTAGGGAAATATACTGAACTCAGTAGGACTCCTTAGTAAACAATTTAGGATTAAACAGGCAGGTACTAGCAGAGGAATGGGGAACTGTGACCTCCAGATGTTATTGGACTACAGTTCCCATCATTTCTGACCATTGGCCATGCTTGTAACAGTTGGTCCAAAAATGTTGAAAGGGCTTTACAATAACCGTTCCAAACTGCTTACACTGTATTACTCTGGAGGGTGCTATGAACATGGTTGGCGCTGTAAAATAAAGATAAAGAAGCGGAATGGCAAGTAGCCAAGTCACACACTTAGGCCACCCAAACAAATAAAGCAGATACTATCTAATCTGACCTAGGGCAATATTCCTTCTCTCTTTCATGCATGTAGATCTGGATCAGAGCCATGAATATTAAGTATGTGTCTAGCAATGTAATCCTGTACATGTGTACTCAGGAGTCATTCCTATTTAGTTCAGTTGGTTATAGTCCTGGGTCAACAAGTGCACAATTGCTTTGAAAAAACTCCCATATAAAGTGTTAAACTTTGGGTATATCACCTATCAGCAGACCTTTAAAATGTTCTTTATAATTTTCATGCAAGCATTACATGTGTCTGAAAGCTTGCAAGATGTGTAAATTTAATGGCATTCTGATCTTAAATTGGATGTAAATATAGGATGAGATGCATTTTTCATATGTTTTAATATTCAGTATATCATGAAGTATACTTTTATTTCAATCCCACTTTGAAAGAAGGCTTTCATGAAAAAAAAATAATGCCTTTTACTCCCTTGTTTATATTATTTTTGAATTTATAAATGTGTATTACATGGAATTACTGGCACACTTAGATTAATTCACCATGGAAATATAGTTCTTTAAAACAAAAGATCTTATGGTTGTTCAGTGACTGAGATATGTATTATTAGGACCTCCAAATGTTATGTGCATCTCAGCTAGACTCTTTTTGTGGTCTTTCCTACAATAGAAAACTAGGTTAAGAATAGAAATAGAATACAATATTTTTCTACAATAGAAAAATAGGTTAAGTATAATTATGAATATTAAAATGCTAGTGTTTAACATGTATAGCATTGATTAGTTAAGTCTTCAGAGAGTCATAGGGAATTCAAGCAACATTTTAAACACCACTTGTCAAAATACCTACAGCTGTCTTGATTTTAATAAATGCCTTCCTTTATTTCATTTCTATAATCTAAAAAGGGCAAATATCATTAGTATCTTTCAAATTTTACATGAGTAATCCTTATCCAATTGTATTAGTAATACAAATCTTGAAAGCAGAGCTTAATAATGGGCAAATTGAATAGAATCTAGCTCATTTTTATAGGAATACTTCTTGTATACTGCTAACCAGAGAAAATGTTTTTAAAATTACAACTTTAAATCCATGCTCATATATATATATATATATATATATATATATATATACGCACACACACACATATACATAGGGCCTCAGTCAAATCATTTTGACAAGTCTACAGTGAGTGATTTAAGGACTTTACCAATCAATGCAAGATTAACAAGGTTAACTGGATTCAGAATTAAATTTTAAAATGTAATCCACAAACTATGCGAAGAGGCATATTTAAGCCAGGCAAGTCCATAGGCATAAAAAGAAAAGAACCACTGCTGAACATTGTATTTACCAGTTATAGACTGGCTACAGACTAACTTTCCTTCTTGGTGGAACCTTTCTTTACAAAAGTTCTCTGTAAAAAAAAGGAATCATCAGCCAGGACAAACCTCCTGACATGTAGTGGTCTGTTCAGCTACCAGTCAGGAATTGCCAAGGTCCCCTTCCTTTGATCATTCCCTAAGAAAACAGTAAAAAAGAAAATCACATTAAAGTTCCCCAAACAAACACAAAATGTAACCAAACATTATAAACATTGTAAGAATATAAGAAATGATTGTTTCACCCTGTACCCAACATATGAGGAAGAAAGTTTTAGTGAGAGTCCCTTCTAATACAATATATCTGATGTCCAGACATAAAAAGAAAGTTTCTGGGGAAATGGCATAGAAATAAGACAATAGTAATACAACTCTTTAAAAAAATAAAAATAAAAAAGTCACTCTAACTTATTTGACTATATGTTACTTACTTGAGCAGACTTTTGGGTTCTAGAGCATATACAGAGTTCATTGCAAAGAGGAAAGTCCGCAAGAAAGTATCTTAGCCTCCAGCTGGATGTTATGTGAGAGATTTACTCCAAGTGAGCAATTCTTACTTTTATAGGAAGCTGAATTCAGTAAAGCCAGACTCTTAGCAAGGAATGTTTTGTCAAGTAATGCAATGGTTATCATTTCTAATATTAGTGATTTAGCCAGACCATCAGTAAATTACTTGGCAGATGGATCCACCTCCCTTACAGCCCTAAATTTACATCCCCAAAGATACAGTTGATTTGAGCCAATTAGTCTATTTTTTAAAAAAGAATTATGTTTTTGACAAAGAAAATGGTAAGATGAGCTTAGTTAGGCATCTTGGCATGCTGCTAACTTAGAAGATGTTCTAGGGGACACTATGCAGTGCTTTCAGAAATAAGGCTATGTCACAGTATTTGATTTGGGATATGCATATGTTCAGCTGATGCCATTTGACTGTATTACTGATCATGTTTAACTATATAATGCCATGCCTCTGAAAATATCTTCTTTAGCTTGAAAGTGAGATTCTTTCCATGCACAGGCAGCATTCAGCAGAGGTCAGGCACCTGTAGCTGGTAATTACATGTACAAAAGTTATTTAACATTACTCCTTTACTAGTAATGATGTTTTGCAGTTGTTCTGAATTACTTGAGCAGATCATCCATCCAAGCAATCTGGCTTCATTTATATTCTTATTTGGATCACTTCGTTTGTTTCTTGGAAGCTTTTTATGTGGTAGCTGTTTCCATTGAGCTTTAAAACTTACTTGTGTTCCTGGATATCTTTGTTTGGGATGTGTTGCAGTTTGATTTCCAAGTGGCTCTCTGCCATGTTTGGCACTGGAAATAACTCCTAGTCATCAGTAGTCAAAGACAGATGTATGCAGTTCCCATGAACATTACAAGTCAATTGAGGACTCCTGAGAAATTGACATTTTTTTTTCCCTGAAGGCTCACAAAGAATGTATAATTACCAAACTGATTCTGAATCAAGCTGTGGGTGTTTGCTCTTTACAGATTCCAAGTGGTTAATTAAAGCTTACCTTCAAAACTATAGGATTGTTAAGGCTCAAGTCACTTGGAAACCATACTTTCTGATGCACAGATTGTGTGCCACTTTATATCTAGAGAGTAGTAAGGAATAGAAACAGCATACTGTTTTTCACATGTTTCAAAATGGAACTTAGTTCCAAGGAGTTTAATTTGAGCAGTACTATGTCAGTACTGGTTCAAATTAAACTTGTAGAGAGAATTAAAGCCTGAATAAGTAAATATATTTCATTAGGACATTGAATTTCTAATTGGAAATTGGTAGCCTAAGGAACATCTTCAACCATTAAGTGAGGAGCTTGCACAACATTCCAAGGAAATCAACACCTGAGTTTTTTTGTGATAATACTTATAGGTGAAAGCCAATATGTTCTGTCAAATGGTATTTCTATTACTTCATGCATAATGTCTACCAGCTTACTTTGCATAATTCTATTATCTTTATCTGTATTCCTATCCACACTTTTGTTCAGTATGTTTTATTTCCATCGTATATCCACTGAAATCTTAATATTTCATAAAGTGCATCTTAGAGACATTCCACTGGGCACTACCTTTCAACCTGACAGTCTGAATTTCAGCCATATCCTTTGGTTTAATTACAGTTGGCTTGACATCTTAAATCAATCAGTGCCCATATTGACATGAGATACACAAGGATAAGAAAAGACAATTCTAGCTTGGTAAACAAGTAGACTAAAGTGTGCCTGTGAGGCCTAGAATCCATGCATATTGGGTGGATGGTATCATTATATTGCTTGATCACATGGCGTCATAAGTGATGGGAGGAATCAGGACTTTCCTGCTGTTGTTTTGTTCTTTGAGAGAAAGAAAAGTATTCTCCTCTTGCTCTCCGATGGGCATCTTCTTCTGTGCCTGCATTCCATGAGATGCAGACCACTGTGACCTGGGAGACCCTTGTGTGCGAGAGACTTCACATGTGTAATTTTAGCTTTGCCTCTTCTTTTACCTAGAATATACACTTGAAGGCAACACGAGGTGTTATAGATCTCAAGACAATAAAATTAAACATAATATCAGCCTGACAAATGAATTTATCTACTTTTGAAGAAATCCTAAAAGATTGTATATAGTTTGCTAGATTAAGCATACATTTTTTAAATATTCCCTGCTCCAGTCATGACCAGTTTCCAGTTGAAGATAGCATTGTACACGGTTAGTAAAGGTAAAGGTTTCCCCTTGGCATTAAGTCCAGTCATACCTGACTCTGGGGGGCAGTGCTCATCCCCATTTCCTGGCCGAGGGAGCCAGCGTTTGTCCGCAGACAATCTCCGTGGTCATGTGGCCGGCATGACTAAACGCCGAAGTGCACAGAACCCTGTTACCTGCGAGGTGGTACCTTTTTATCTACTTGCATTTGCATGCTTTCGAACTGCAAGATTGGCAGGAGCTGGGATGGAGCAATAGGAACGCACCCTGTTGTGCAGATTCGAACCAGCGACCTTTCGATCTACCAGCCCAGCAGCACAGTAGTTTAAACCACTGCGCCACCTGCAGTCCCTGTACACAGTTAGGGAGAATCTTATTCTGCCTCTCATTCCTCAGGTTAACAAAGGAACTGGACTGCCAGCCTTACAATAATGCTGGAATGGTGGGGGAGATCACTGTCTTAGAGTCTATTCTTCTATGACATTCTATATTTTAGTTAAGTTTCGTTTTGGCATTTATACCCCAACTTTCTAACAATATTTAAGTTGGTTTACAATCAAAATAATATGGATACACAATGATAAAATATACCAGTGGATTGGATCCACACATAGTCATTCTTGCAGTAGATCAACTTAAGTCCAATTTATTTTACTAGGTTTGCTCTAAATGTGAATAAATCCAATAAAACCAATGCCTGTTTTAAACTTTGTTAGCAGGCTTGAGGTTGTTGTGAAAGGTGGGTACAATGTCCTGTCAGACTATGCAGTGGCCTATAAATTTTTAAAATAAATACAAATAGCCAGAATGACTAGCTGAATGAATGAAGGTGCAGACAGAATACATGTGCACAGGGACATTCAGCCAAATGAGAAGGAAGCATTATTTAATGCAATTCCTAATTTCCCACCTGGAGCACTCTGTATAAAAGCTGTCATTCTGCTTATTATGTAGGTAGACACCTGGAAACATGACCATATAATAAGGAAACAGCATATAACTATTAAGCTGTAATATTAACAGGGGAAATAAAGCAAACTGACTTTGCATTCCAGCCATTCTTAGCTCTGGATTATATGATTTCCCATTAAGAAAGCATTATGTGGCAAGAAGCCTTTGAGTGGCAAGCATGACTTCTGGTCTGTAATACAGCAACAGGTAGCAGCAATTCCATCATACAGTACCTCCCAACAAATTTTCAAGGAATGAGAGCTCCATCTTTTCCCACTACTCCCATTAGTCTTTAGATTTCTGTTTTCTAGAGCAAATTCTCCCAAACTAGTGCCATCCATACTTTTGGACTACAATTCCCAGCATCCTTGACCATTCTCAATGTTAGGTGAGGCTGATAAGAGGCATAGTCCAAAAGCTCTGGAGAACATCCAATTGGGAGACTGTCTTAGGGTGTGCCACAAGAGCTCTGTTCTGATTGATTACCTGGTTTTCTGAAGCCAAATATCACAAGACACCAGAAGCCCAGGAGGAAGAGTGGCAGGTCACGTCTTGTCCAATGTGCAGGGCAAGAAAATGATTGCAGAAGCTATTTTGGGACCCAGCTGCTTTGAGGACTGCAAGCTATTCCGGCTACCAAAAAGCTTATTTTATATAAGGGGTGGATAACTTGCAGCCTTCCAGATATTTCATGCTACAACTCCTGTTATCCCTATCCACTGGCTAGTCTGGCTAGGGTTGCTGGGAGTTGCTTGCTTATTTAATATGAAGCTTTATTAAGAAGAAAAGAGATGGAGTGGGACTATGGCTGGGGCACCATGTTGGCTGGAGCTCTGTTGCTGTATAAGAGTAATGGCAGAAAGGTTAATTTTTACAGTTTTGCACATTTGAGTGTTTTGAGTTCTGCACACTCATAGGCAGAGAGAGTGAGCGCACCATCACCATGCTATTATGGCAGTACTTTAATCAAAGAACTCCATTTAGGCATCTGTTTGCTTGGATGTGAAATAATTATGTAAGTTGCAGCATTTTGAGGATCACAGCTATTGCATTTTATAAAATCGTTCTTAAATGCACAAGATCAATGGGTGTTTTCTCTGAATCAAAACAGCAGGCCTTGATGCAAAACCAGCACAAAACGATTCATTATTTGTTCTTGCTGTGACATTTCATTTAATACAAAGAGAATTAAAAATATGCAAACATTGATAAGGGTTTCCTTTTCTTCTTGGTACCTTACAATTAAACAAAAAGCAACTGGCAGCTTTTATTTTCTATGGACTAGAGCTCCTTACTTCCCAAGGTTATGACTTTGGGAGCTAGTATTGTTTAAAAAATAAAGAAAAAGAAATAAAAGCTGAGCTAAAATTACATTTTATTACATATATGGCATGCTCTGAAGAACAATATAATTCCTAAACTCTGGAAATAAGCCAATAATGTTCAACTAAAGAACATAATGTATTTTATGCATTAAGATACAAAATAGACATACATCAAATATTTCTTCAAAATTAGAATTGTTTTGATGTGTTGTTCATTAGTTCAATGCAGTTTGATGATACCAAAGTTTTGTGTTATATCTGGCAGAGCACCTTCTGTCATATAGTCAGATTAGTATATTATTGTTGAGAAAAGGTGACTAGTGCTTGACTTGTATGCCTAACATCACATAAACTAAACAACATGAAGCAGGCTGTACCTCCTACTCAGTAAAATTTGTTAGGAAATGCAATTAAAACCCCACATAGTCTGCAGGGGGAGGGAAATGTTCATGTGGAGAAGTCAGAGTTAAATGACTATTTGAAATGTTCAAAACCAGGCAATTTTATTGAGCTCTATTAAATTTAGATTTTACTACAGTTTTGATGTGACTTCATATATTCATTTATATAGTTAAACTATCCCTATAATGCTTGATTTCCTAAGATCTCTAAACAGTATACATAATATGTGTATCAAACAAATTGGAAAATATATAAAATGATACATTAAAAATGTTACAACAAAAATGAGACAATAAAAAGTGTTATTGTCAATATAAGTCAGGGAAATTCAAAGCAAACAGTTCTTTCATCATTTAAAATGTGGATTCTTTAGACTAATGACTATTTCGTGATATTTAAATTTCAAATCTCATCAGATATTATCATTATATATTTCTTCTCTTCTAATACAAAGGAGAGAGAACTCTGTAGGAAAGAGGCTTGACTCAGCTGCAAATATAATACTAAACCATGGTTCAGAAAGCTTCTGGATCAGACCTTAAGCAATGCTAACTTTCATTAGCATGGTCCCACATTGATCATGGTCATGGTCCTATAGTAATCATTTTGATTAAGTCCCATTGAAACAGGACTTATGAATTTTTATACTGGATTGTAAAGGAATGAAGGATGTTTGCATATAAAGACAAATATTCAACCTCATACAGAATTTGAAAAGACTCTACAGTTATATGTGGCATCTGTTTTCTTAATCTGTCTTTGATTCTCCAAACAGTTTCACAAGCCTGGCCCATATTGCAAGATTATACTGACATCTGCTGAATGAGAACTGAAGACGCAGTTTAAGTGGCTTAATGAAATTGCTGCTTGAAAAGCATAAATACATCGCAGTGACCTAATTCTCACATTTTTCTAGACAGGGTGAATGGACAACAAAATAATAAAAGCCATTCAGTGTAAACAAAGGTGAAGTGGACATACTGGAGGAAAATGCCTCATTTCACCTATCCTTGCATGAAGGATCTTTGACATATTATTTTTCTTTTAGTCTTACTGTTTGCCTTCTGGGAAATGAATGTTTTGTGACCAACCGTGACTAGCATGGCAGACATTTTATAAGAGCTCCCATGATATTCTAGAAATTTATTTATTTATTTATTAGAAGCATTTCTACCCTGTCCTTTACTGAGGTCTCAGAAATCCCAAATGTTCCACTTTACTCAAAAAGGATAGGGCCCCCTTCATATGAAACTCATATATAGAGGTCATACTTCAAATTATTGGGTGTAAAGAATGGGGCCTTTATCTTTCTGGCCTCTACTTGTTTACTTTCAGGGCCAAAACAGAGAGTCCAGCAGGTATTTACACATCTAGCAACTGTGTCATTTTGCTTTTTGCTGGAGTGGACCAGGAACTCTAATCTGGATTTTTAAAGCCCATCATACCTTGCAGGATGACCACCCAGCTCTGCTCTACGGCTCCTTCTGTTTATGAAGGAGCACTGCCTCGTTCCTGCAAAATGCATTTGTCACAGTTGGGTGACACATGCTGATGAATAAGCATAGCTGAAACGATGAGATTGTGCCACACATAAAAGCAATTCTGGGAGAAGCAGGGGATGCTGGAAAGAGCATATAAAGCCCTAAACGGCTTGGGACCTGGGTATCTGAACGAGCGCCTGCATCCATACTTGCCCTCCCGCCCTTTAAGATCGGCGGCAGAGGCCCTTCTCTGGGAACCCTCCGTGAAAGTTATTAGGAGGGTGAGTACCTGGAGGAGGGCCTTCTCTGCGGTGTCGCCCCATCTATGGAATGCGCTCCCCAGAGAGGTCCGCCTGGCGCCGTCGTTATTTGTTTTTCGGCGCCAGGCTAAGACCTTTTTATTTAAAACTTATTTTAATTGCTAAATTATTGTATTAATTAGGATTTTAAAATTTTTAGCCGAGAATGCACCGGGGGTTTTTTAATGTTTTTTTTCTTTTAAATTGTTATATTATTATTATTTATGTATGTTTTTATGTATTCTTTGTGAGCCACCCCGAGGCTTTGTTGCGATGGGGGCGGCATAGAAATATTTTAAATAAATAAATAAATAAATAAATAAGAGGGATGTGTGTGGGGATTTTTGTTTTAACATCTATTGCTAGGTACAGATGTAAAGAGTGAAAAACCAGAGACTTTTAAAGAAAGGAAGACAAAGACAGCTCCTTCTGCCCCCAACAAAATGTCATGAGGTAGGGGACTAGCCCAGGAGAGACTGGGGTGCTGCCTGCCATGGACTGAAGTCTGCAGGATCAGCACCGCCATTTCTCTCCATCCAAGTGCAAGCAACTGCAGCCCCACTGCTGTGCTCTTTCCCACAGTTAAGTTCTGTTGAAGTCAATGTGATTTATTTGTGAGTAAAGATGCTGAAGATACTATGATTTAATTCTAAGTAGGCATGAATTTCAGTTAGTTGTTTCTTGAATTTCAGCTAGTTGAGCAAAAGACCAAAAGAGACTATTCAGGAAGGCTTGAAAAGACATTGCAAACTTTCATTTTCAAACGGGAAGGAAGAGGAAGGAACGAGAAGGAAAATGTAAACAACATCTGCAAATTACAGCGTTATCCTTCTGCAGCTATTTTGATAATGTCTCAGTGAGTCCCTTCCTGTTTCCCTCCAGCTACTCCTATTTGGCCCAGAACAGTACAGCAAATTTAACACACATTGATAATTTATACCAGGGGGAAATGGTAACACATAAAAAATCATGACATCAGTGGTTGGAAGACTGGGATATTATGGCAGAAATAGCAGGAGGAGAACAGATTGGAGTCAGCATCATGTGACATATCAGTGAGTCAAGCATGACAACATTGATAAAAACAGTGGAGATTGCCCCATGCTGAATGTCCCTCTTCTGCACAACTACTGAAATGCAGGAGCTTTATCTTCTTTCACACTTGGCCTCCCTAGGTAGGTAGCAGGAGGAGGTGGTACAAAAAGGAGAAAATACTATGTAACAAGTTTTAAAAATACAGTTTTAAGAGTCATTCTAGACAGAGAGCTGTATTACTAGACAGCAGGAGACATCATGCAGCTTTTGTTTTCCTTCTTTGGTTCTTTTAGGGGCACAGAAAAATAAGGAACCAACAAGGGAAAACTTATCTGGATCTCTTCTAAACTTCTGCAAACAAGACGTCAATGCTCTCATTTAAGCCTCACATAGAAACACTATGTGCAGTGTTTCAAATGCAGAAAGGAGTACAACCTTGTGCATGCCTACTCATAAGTAAACCCCAGGATGTTTAATTAGACTTCGTTCCAGCTAAGTGTGAATAAAATCTCATATCAAGTTGGTGGATAACAAGGGGATAATTAGTAACATGTTTCTTTGAAATAACTTGAATTTCAAATCAAGCACTAATTTAAAACTGCTTAAGTATCTCTAATAGATGTATGTGTTAGAGGATCTGTTTGAAATCAGAGTAGAGTTGTACTTCTTGTCACACAGTTATGTGACTTTTCAGCTTGGCTCAAGATAATCATAGAATCATAGAACAGTAGAGCTGGAAGGGGCCATGAAGGCCATTGAGTCCAACCCCCTGCTGCTGCAGGACACCAGTTAACACCATCCCACTCAGATGGTTGTCCAGTTTCTTTCTGAATGTCTCCAGTGTGGGAGAACCCATGAACTCTCCAGGCAACTGGTTGCACAGTTGTATTGCTCTGATTCATCTGCAGTGTTTCATTCTTCTTGTAGTGAGAAAGTTCTTTCAGAATTAGTTGTTTTATTTCTTATGCCAAACCACACAAAAGTGTTCTAGAACAAAGAAATAATGTACAAAGTCAGTTTGAAAATGTAAGCAGGTATTCAGATAGAAAAGTAACATATGTTGTGGTCTTTGTATTAAATGTGCTATAGTACAGTGGTAAAGATCTTTCTTAAAACTTTCTTTTTCTCTTTGAAGAATATAGCCTGAGGAAAAATTATATGCAATGAAAAGTTCAAAGAATTTTTTTTGAATACTTACTCACTTTTAAGTTTCAATCTATATCCATTTACATCAGAGTATGTTCTGTTAACCTCACTGGTGCACTTTTGAGTAGACCTATACAGAACTGCACTGTCACCCTGAGAAATTGTGTTTGAACACGCCTGAACTCCTAATTTTGATAAAGTATCTACATCTCTACTTCTCTGTCTGTCTATACTTCCCAATAGCTAAAGCTCTATGAGAAGTTAACAATAATTAAAACCATAAAATACAGCATAAAATTTGCTATTAATATAAAATAGAAGTAAGAACCAAAGTAAAAGCTAGTGGCAATGTAAATGTTAATATAGAACAGGTTTAAAACACGAAGACTAAAATGCTTGGAAGGGTAGAAAGAATAGAGAGGATTATAGTGCAGGTGCCAGGTAAGGTCCTCTGGAAAGCTTATTCCACAATCAGGTGCTGCAGCAGAAAAGTTTTTCTTCTTCATAGTTACTCACTTCACTTCTTCTGGAAGGAAGTCCAAGCAGATATATATGAGATGACCCTTCAGGTAACCGGGCCCCAAGCCATTTTGGACTTTGAATGATAGCACCACCACTTTGAATCAGGCCCAGACGTGGACTGACTTTCACTGATATTGTGCTGGCCAGTCCCTATTTACAATCTTGCTGCCATATTCTGGACCAGTTGGATTTTCAAAGGCAGGGCAGTGTATAATGCATTGCTGTAGTCCATATGAGAAGTTAGCAAAGCATGGATAACTGTAGCTTGCCTATCTCTCTAAGGATATAGCTAAAAAGTCTAAGACTGCCTGGAGAGAGGAATGGTCCAGGTTGCTTTATTGCAGCTTGGACATTAGTGATCCTTTTCCACACTCCCTGGCTATAACCTGTCTCGCTCTGTCTGGAATTTCTACACTTTTATATTTTCTATCTTATATATGTATGTATGTATGTATGTATGTATGTATGTATATATTAGAAAAGTGATGTAATTTGTTTTTGAAATTCTTAATAAATATAGTTTTAAAAAGTGAGGAAACTTTTTGAAGAAAACTCATACATTGTGGCAGTGGTCATGATGTACCCCAGATGGTTATTTATTTGTTTATTTATTTAGAAAATTTCTATGCCGCCCCATTCACCGAAGCCTCGGGACAGCTCACAAAACATCAATTAAAATATAATACACTAAAAATATAAAACGAATAAACAATATAAAATAAGTCGTCCTGGCCAATGAATAAAATAAGCAAATAATATTAGCAATTAAAATGACGTTTGAATAAAAAGGTCTTCTCCTGGCGCCAAAAAACAAATAACGACGGCGCCAGGTGGACCTCTCTGGGGAGCGCATTCCATAGATTGGGCGCCACCGCTGAGAAAGCCCTTCTCCGGGAACCCTCCGTGAAGGAAATTAGGAGGGTAGGTACTCGGAGGAGGGCCTCTCCCACAGATCTCAGGGGGCGGGCGGGCGTATATGGACGTAAGTGCTCCTTCAGGTTATTACACTGGTCATGATGTAACCCAGTTCTAACAGCCTTAGCATGGATATTGAGGTACCACAGAAGTGTCCATTCTAGGGGTCTTTAATACCAAATCCAAGACCACATCCCTCAGTTCAGTCAGGGAGACTAATGTGAAGAACTCCAGCGGAAGTGCTCTGTCCATAATCTTCCCAATGCAAGGTACAAACACTCAAAATCAGCACGTGAATGGACAAGAAGCCATTCCTGTCGCTCACCATGAAATTTTTGTTAGAATGGACCCCAAATTCTAATTAATTTTGATATTTAATTGATTAATAGTGTCAGGATGTGGGCAGCTTCAGAGCTCCACCTGGTGACCAAGCATCAGAATAACAACTGCAGGATTTCTCCGGTAAGAACTAGGGAGAAATTCCCTCCAGGAGACTGTTGCCTCCAGAAGCTGCATAACAACACTGGTCTGCGGTGCAATGAAGCTCTTGCTGTGTTTAGTTCCTGTCTCTTGCCCTGGATCCTGTTTCTGCTCCAAAATACCCATTCTGTAGTGGTGTCTCACTAGCTCTTGACTTCTGGCTTGTGTTTGACTACTCTCTGGATTCCTGGACTGTGTTACAAGGGACTCCTGGTTTGACTTGGCCTGTTTGATTCTACAGCTTTGACTTGTGACTTCAGCTGGTGATAGGATTCTGGCTTGCACCACCTTGTCTTGTTTCCTGGGTCCTGGTGCATTATTTGATAGCCAGTCACCCATGTCTGGAGCCTTACACAGAAGAGTCCCTGCAGAATGGGATGAAAATCCTTCCGAATAGCTACTTCTTTGGTATTATATATATTCATTAGCTTTATATCTCACCTTCTTTTTTTAAAAAAAGTCTCAAAGCAGCTTAAATAATTCCCCAGCTCTCAGTCTTAACCCCCAACAACAACCCTGTGACTGGCCCAGAGTCACCCAGTTGGCTCCATGGCTGAGTGGGGACTAGAACCCAGATCGTCTGAGTCCCAGTCCCATGCTCTTAACCACTACGCCACTGTGGCATTAGTGATGGTGGAAACTCAAAAGTTTCCTGTATGAGTTTAGACAACAAAAAGGCTCTATATTTTCTGGCATGCCCCAATCAGCATAGGATTCTGCATTAAATCCTCAGTTTTTACAATATTGGATCTGGATCCACGATAAGGTAATAAACGCCTTTCTACAAGTTTCAAACATATCCACTGTTATAGCAACACCTCATTAACTTGAGTTCTCAGACCCCTACAGTTTTGCTAAAATGAAAATATCTACAGAGGAGGAACAAGGATATGAAAAATATGACCAGTTGAAGCCATTCCTCAGATGCTGGTAAAATGTTTTATGATTTCTTGAGAGTGCAATTTCAGTACAAATCTCCCATAATTCCCTATTTATAGCCTGGGATTGAATGAGACAGCTGCAATTTATTGTGGCACTCTATTAAGCCTGTTATTCATTGCTACCACCTAACTTACTTTCTAGTCTTTCTTATTCAAATATAATTTTAATCAACAGTTATTTGCCCAGGTTATTTTACTAAAATCTTCTGTATTTTGAAATGGAACAAGTTGCTTGATACGTTTTATCAATTACAAAGATCTCCCTTAACACTAGCATTAGTTAGATGCAGGATATATTCCTGCAGGGGTTTTTTTTAAAGTCAAACCTTTGTTTTTTATCTTAATATATTTCATTTTCATGGGTTGGCAAGGCAGTCTGAAGAACCAGAAACATATTGTCTATAGATATACATAAATACATATACATGCTGCACAATAGTGTGCTTATTATTTATGTTTGTACCCCGCTGAATTCAAGATGACCAAAGCAGACATTGAATTTAATCCATATCTAGCAGTTACACCATTTTAATTTTCCTTAAACTTTAGAATAGTTTTGCAATAGCTATAACCTTGAACTTGAAACAGCTGAATGGATTTGCCATGGAAAGGGAATTTGGAGGGCTTTCATTCATAGGGTCCCCATAGTTCAAGGATGACTTACCAACATATAACAACAACAAAGACCCCAATGAAGATTGGCTTTCTGGTACAGAGAGCAGGGTGGCATTTAAGTTTGGGATGGGAACTCTTACATCTAGATGTAGCTGCTAGATATGGCACCACAACACTATCTGTTATGACTGTACTGATGTCTGAATGTAGACTGATTTTTTTTAAAGATGTATCTGAGGAAATGTGCAGCATGCTCTCTTAGAAGTAGGCTTTGCTGACCGCTATGGGATTTTTCTCCTAAGTATATGTACATGAAGATGCATTTGATATTAGCCTGACTTTGCTTTTGGAGGTATTGCAAAAGACAGTGGCATCTAATATATAGCTTACAGGGAACAACTATCTCCAAAGGTAGCCAGAAACAGTGTTGTCACCCCTCTTAACCAGCACATAATGTCGCAGTATTATTCTGGAATATAAATACATTTGAGGTGCCTTTTACTTCATGCAGTAAAGACGTATGAGGGTGCTTGGGCTCAGCTGCCGGCACTGGGACTTGCTCTAAACTGCAGGACAGAGGATCAGGGTCAGTATATGTTCATTTAGAGAAGGTTAATGTTAGGTTAGAAAGTTTTTTAGATGTTGTGCTGAATGTACCATGTGCCTACTTGGGCAGAACTTTTCAGTGGCCTCTAAGCAGTCACCACCGTCATTAAGTCAGCCCACTTACCTGTTCAAGTATGGATTCTTGTACAAATGACACCTGCTGAATTCCTTCTTTGTTGTCATGAAAGTTTATTTTATTTCAAAATAAAGTTAACAAGATAAAAGACAAAAAGATGATGCACAGTGAACCAAAGTTACTGAAGGAGACAAAGGAATTCTCTAATTATAATACTTAGTCATTAAGCGGTTCCTTCTCCCGCATAATTAGTAAAGGTGCAGGAACTCCATCTTCTTTTTTTATCTCAGCTCCCAACAAGCACCTTCATAAGAGATTTTCCACAACCATTATTTTAACTCAGCCCCGTTGCTTAACTTTTTTTTTTAATCAATGCATCTGAATGCTTTTAGCAACTGATTATCCAGCAATGTATGTTGCTCTATAAGAAAAATATTATCCCCCCATTTCATTCTATTTCCCTCACCTGGTATGAAAACGAGATTTAAAAAAAAAATCTCACTGTTAGTACAAGCTGAGAATAACGGTTCTTAAATTAGTTCTGAGGAGGTGGCAGGAGGCAAGCAGTTTAAAGCAGTCTAGCACCAAAATGTTGAAATATCTTGACATGCAAATGGAGTGGGACATCATAGACAAATCTGATAGAGAAGTGATCTTTTGAAATATGTAGGATTTGGCTGGCCGAACCAACTAAAAAGCACATCCTGCTTATGGACACTTCATATAATTAATGCACTATTTGGCCCTTTTTCCACATTCACCCTAATCCAGACGTTGATATCTGCATGGATGGAAGCAGTTTTCCATTGAAGGATGCTCAACTGCATGCACATTTGCATCAGATCTAAATCAGGTTGATTGAATTGGCTCAATGCATCTTTTAGAGTAGATTTGTATTTGTAACCCTGTCTAAAGACCCTGATTGTTGTATATAACTAGTTGCATATGGTTAAAGTGGGCAGGGCAACCCCTTCCTACTCACATGTTTGCAGAAACACACCCACATGCCTACACGCATCTCCACACAGATACCCCCCTGCCCACATATGACTTGAAGAAAGCCTCTCACTGGCACTGCTTCATAAATGAGCCATCGCTTTTGCTTATTCTCATCTTGTAATTTGTCCTTCCTGCCCCTCCCCTCTTGTGCCTCAGAATCCTGAAGACTGAGCTTCTGCAGAGGAACATGTATTTTCTAATTCTTCGAGAAGTGCTTCATTAATTTTAAGCACTCTGCTAATGAAATAATAATTACAGTGTATGATTTCTTAGAAGTGAATAGTAACTGTCTTATAATCTGAAAAAGCAGTATGTGAAGGTCCACTCTGTTCCAGTGTTTTACTGATAGGGCTAATGAAGCCAGACTTTCAGAAAGTCATTTTGTACAAACCAATCAATGAAAAAGGATCTTTTATACCAAAGCACTGTTAACCCAAATCATGCAAATCAGTCGTTTGATGGGTATAGATTATACATGCCCATGTAATATTCAATTAGTAACTGTTTCCTCTCCCTTATCTGGAAAAATAATTTGCAGTGGGGTGCTTTGGATTTTTGAGGGCTATCAATAAGCCTACCTTCTCACCACCAT
The DNA here is from genome assembly GCF_004798865.1 of Varanus komodoensis. Taxonomy (NCBI): domain Eukaryota; kingdom Metazoa; phylum Chordata; class Lepidosauria; order Squamata; family Varanidae; genus Varanus; species Varanus komodoensis. The sequence continues at coordinate 202,232 of NW_025335941.1, read as the reverse complement.
TGCCATCAGCTTTTATCGCTCCTCATCTGCTTCCTCATATCTGTTTCCTTGATAGGCAAATAGCCAAGCAGAAGGTCAGTGGGGGCATCTATGGTTTATTACCACCACCACTGAAGTCTCAGGAAATTTCCCTTCATAACAACAAAAAACAGATTTTTCTATTCAAATGTAATTGCATGACTTTATTTATTTCAAGCTTTTATCGACTGCCCCACTACTAGCATCTCTGCTGAACTGCAGCAAGGGTAGTCAGATTGCAGGCATGGGGGATCCACTGTGTCAGGATGGGGTGCTTTGAGCTCATTCCCTGCCCAGACGTCTGTGGTGAGTGCCAGCACTAGGCTCACAAGTCCTTGTACATAAAGATTGACTCCTTGCCCCCATCATGTTCTTCTCCAGCAATTTCATGTGCTACAGTAGTTATTGCCATTGTTATTTCTATCCCTGGGAGTCACAATCCTCTAAGAATCACCCAGAGCTCTAACAGTAGAAACTGATCTCCTTTCTGCTCACCCTTGCATTAAAAATAAGCACTTCATTTCTTCATTTATTTTATTGTCTGTTTCCTTTCAGATTCATATGCTCTAGAGTGTAATCAGCCAAGCTGCTTCTGATGACTTCGCCCCACACTCTAAACAGGCAAAGCAATTCTATTCTCACATCATGCCAGGTATGAGAGAGAGAGAGAGAGAGAGAGAGAGAGAGAGAGAGAGAGAGAGAGAGAGAGAGAGAGAGAGAGAGAGAGAGAGAGAGAGAGAGAGAGAGAGATGCTATTGCTATTTAAGTGGAAGGGGTGTCAAATCCTATACATATACAGCCTGGAGTGTCTTGGGGTGGTTGAATAATTAAAGAAAATGCAAGCCTAGCCTAAACATTCAAGCCCCATCTTACTGTAGCAGACAAGAAGCAGATGTATCATTTTTTATTTATGAGATTTTTATACCACCCAATAGCTGAAAGGTGCTCTGAACAGTTTGCAAGTTTAAAACATATAAACAAAAATCATGCTGCAATTATCTTTCCTTAACCACAATCCCCCCCCCCGCAAAGGTAAGTGAACAGAGGCTGCAGGAAAGGCCCTCTCCAAGTGAAAGAACCCATGTCTATGGTCAGGGAGCCCTGGGTTCAAATCCAGAACGTCAGCTGAAGAACAAAGTTGTTCTGGCTCTGACTGTCTCAGTGCTTCCCTCGTCTGCAACTGCTCTAACACATAAACAGGAACCCACAGGGCACACCCAGTCATTGTGGTATAGTGGTTAAGAGGACGGGACTGGGACTCAGGCGATCTGGGTTCGAGTCCCCGCTCAGCCATGGAGCCAACTGGGTGACTTTGGGCCAGTTACAGACTCTCAGCCCAACCTACCTCACAGGGTTGTTGTTGTGGGGATAAGATGGAGGAAGAGAATGATGTAAGCCTTGAGCCCTTTGTAGGAAAAAGGCAGGATATAAATCAGAAAAATAAATAAAAATAAAAATAAATAAATTAAGTCTAGCCGGGAGAGTCAGGGTTTCAGCACACTTGTTTCCAGGAATCTTAGTGATCATCAGCCCGGGTGGTACCTCTTCATTGGAGAGTGCTGGGCTTAAAAGGATAAGGTCTAGAGCTTAGCGCTTTCCCCTCCTCTCCATCAGTGTTTTCCTGGTGCATTGCTAGCACTGGTGGAAGCTTGTGGGCCCAAGTGGAGAGGCAGCTGCTTCCGCTGGAGATGCTCTTGGATAACAGGGCCAGCATCTGGGTCCAGGTCTTGCACTTCTGCTTGTCTTTCCGATTTGGCTTATCTCTTCTCATCTAGATTAGAGTCTGAACTCAGTTCACCCCGAAAAGTACCCACAGCTCAGTTGTGACACACTTGTTGCAAAATAAAGTTAACAAGTGTTAACTTTAACACACAGTATAGCCATTTGTAGAGTCAATCCGCTTCTGAGGGGAGAGTATACATGCAACCTTAGCCAATCTCCACATAACTGAATTCATGACCATAAAACAAAACTATGATATCAATTAGGAGGTGCAATGAAGAAAGCCACAGGCATTTCTCCACAATCCAGGCAATTTCCTTGCCACCATGGAACACGAAGATTTCAGCAGCAATTTGAATATTGCCTGTTTGCAGAGTCCCCATGTACTGCCCTGGCTCATATTAATGTTTCCTTGCTATTGGCCACTTATCCCAGTTAATTCCCTGATACAGAACAAGCATAGCGATATTAGACATCTGTGGCTGTTCTGTACACAGCAGGACAACCCGCAGCAATTGCTCGCTTTTCAAGGATCATGGTGGGCAGGAAGGGAAAGAGGGGAAGGGGGGGGCAGGGAGAGAGCAGGGGGTGGCACACAGAGAAAGGACATAATCCACCCACTTTTGGCTCTGCTCCTGCCCATGGCTGGCTTCAGCCCCACTCAGCCCTGACATGTAGCCCCCAACACATTACCCGTATGGCAATGCAGCTATCAACATAAAAGGTTCTTAATCCATCTGGATTACATTACAGTAGATTACAATATTCTGCTGGCAGCGTGGGATCCGCAGTAGTGCTGTTCTTCCCTGTATGGATGGAACAGTGTGAAAGGCTAATCTCAGAAAACTTGATGAATGGTGGTTTGGGGTTCTTCTTGTTAGGATAGCTGTGAATCTTCTTGTGAAACAGAGGGCTGGTGCCTATTTGAATGGCTATCGGAGCACTTTCTTTTATTTGGAAGTTATTCTTTATTTTAAAATTGCCTTCTGTTAAAAAAAAAAAAACAACTTTCAATCAAGTCTAAAGATAAAGAACCATGAGATGGAAGAGCTGGAACCTGAAGCTGTCTATCAACAGCAGCTCAACAGCAAACCAGCTCACCCAGTCACAGTCTCCTACTCTATGGTAAGAAATACTCAATCGCTATTTAAATTATCATAATTCTATCTAAATTTTCATCTATACACATAAGTTAATACATGCAAATTTTATTCAGATAGTTCTCTTTTTTGGTGGTGCATGTGCTCTTTTTTTTTAGCAAGCTGCCATCTAATTCCTGCATAGTTCCCAGGCTGATCACATTACTCCAGTAATGCAGAAGGTGGCACTGCGGTAGCCTCCATATCCTGAATTAACAGCGAAATATTTGTCATAAATTAGCAGGACAGGGTTCTAATATGACCTTGATGATTCAGGAGGCATGGTAGAACTTCCCCTTTCTGTACAGGGGGCTGGGTGGATAACAAGACAAACATAAAGGGGTGTGGGGAGTGGGGGTGGGAGTGCGACAGGGTCATATTTCACTTGAATAACGATCATTGTACGATGCTATATTTTCTAGTTTATTTGTATTATTTACAGATGGTTGACTACAGCTACACTGGCTTCAGTTAAATTACACTTTCCCTTTGAAGACTCCCCTCCTTTAGCTTATCTCGCTTGTCCTTTTGGTTAAGGCAAGATCACTCTGTGTTTGGCAGTGTGGGAGGAACCCACACTGAAGCTTTCCCCATAAGGACCCCATGTCATCCCCATGGCTCCTCAGGTTACCACAGCAATGTGGAATTCAGCACTGCTTCAGTGAGGTAACATAAGAACTATTTTGCAGTAATTTATTATAGCCCTAAAAACAAGTCTAGAAGTGCTTCCTGAAACTACTACTACTTTATTCATATATGCATATATTCAGCACTGAGGACCTCGATTGGCAATGAAATCAAAGATATGTGCTTGTTTTCTAGGGCTGCAATCCTATGCACATACCCATTAAATTTACTGGGAGCTGGTTTTGAGGAAGTTTGCATTGGATTATAGTGCATGTACAATAACGCACGCTATGGCTGTTCACATTTGCCAGCTGTAAAAACGATTCCTGCATATTCTTTTGAAGCTGCGTATATTTTTTTCCAGGAAGCAGGAGACAGAATTCCTCATGTTACAAGCAAAACATAAAAGCATAATGAAAAATATATTATTAAAAACATAAGTCAAAGTCACACACTGGAGCCTTGGAGGATATCTGAAACTAAGTTATGCAGTTTCTGTAGAAATCAGCTTCATTTCTGGTCTCTATGTCTCTTCTCAAAGTAGGATCAGATGTTTTTCTTTCATGCACACAAGAAAATTCATATGGTCAGGGGCAGAAATCAATCTGAGGAATCACCCCAACCTTTGAAATTCAGTGAATGTTTGGTCATTGCTTTCAATGAAGATGGACTTCACGATAGGTGCATGTGAACTATGTTCATATTTTTACAACGCAGCAGTCAATCATATCAATGTTTTATAATATTATTTGTATATAATGCAGCTATACTACTTATTAAAATCCACAAGTGGTTCACATTAAAATATCACAATATAAAAACAAAATTTAAGAATATTTTAAAGGATTTTTTAAGTAGTTTTGCAAAATAATCTCAGAGAATGAGAAGTAGCATAAAGGCAGTTGAAAAATCCAGGAAAAAATGTAAAGGAATTGAAAGGTGCAATCCTATATAAGTTTAGATAGAAAAAAGGGTCATGCCAAGAGTTATTTTGGTCTTTTTTTCTGTCTAAACTTGCAGAGGACTGTGCCCTAACTGAAGTAATTTTACATGCTGGGAGTTAATTAGGAAGGCAAGGAAGATTACATTGCAAAGCAAATATACAGAAATCACTACAAACCTGACTGTTGATTAGTCAGTAGAATGTACGATAATATTCATTTATGTATTTATTATACTGCTTGACATTCAAATGGTTTACATAGAAACACATTTAAAAGGGCACCAGAACTGTATGCAACAATAAGTATCTTAAAACATTACAAGAAAAGCGGAGCTATGTCATGATAGACTACCAGCAGGAAAAGGATGAAAGCAAACGTGTTTTCAAGAGACATTTAAATGTGGTAATAACTTACATTGTATTGTGATGCTTACCAGCTTCCACCTCTAGAATCATATATAGGAGATTGCTCCAGAGGGTGGGCTCCAGTACTGAGAAGGCCTGTTTATGTGTTGCTACTTGAAACACTGGCCAGGTTTGGATTATCATAAGGAAATGAAGCCATCTTTGTACCCTTGCAGCACACACCTCATGTCAGCCAAAACCAACAAAGTGCATGATGCAGGTGGCTTCCAAAGAACCCCTGAAGCCATACCTTGCTGTAGGGTCCTCAAGTGCTTTGGAAGCCACATCCTGGTGCATCTCACTGAGTCTGGATGACTTGCCAGGCTGCTCTGCAAGGGTCATTAGGCAAAGTGCATGGTGCATGCCCAGCACATGTGGGAAAATAAGCCACTGTGGCTTCGTTTCTCTATGATGCTCCAGCCTGTTGGCCATGAAGGAGAACCATACACCTCTCTAGAAGATCTCGAGTGTTGATATTGTGTCTATGGGGGAAAGCAGTCAGGCAGGCAATAAACTAATATTTAGTATTTGTACAGTGTTTCCGATGGTTCAACAAATCTAAAAACATTATCTTGCTGTAAACCACATGTAAACCCACTGTAAACCATGTAACAGTCTTAACTTAACTATTGTTACCACAAAGTATAGATGGGAGCGTGAAGTTAAGAATTGCTTGCTTAAAGCTACCTTATGAATTCCAAAGATTTGAAAGATTTGCAGTGATTTGAAGAATACTATATAGAATGCTGTGTTCAGGACTATGTCAAAAAGCTGCCAGAGGCCTTTTTTGGGTGGGATGAAATGAAAAACTGGGCAGTGAAAGATTCCTAATCGAATGATTTGAATGCTGGAGGGCAGGGTTTTTTTCCCCAACAGCTTTAAGGGAATATTTGGTTTTGCGGTGAAAATAACAGTAAATTTTAATATGCATTGTTTACGCAGGACCTTTGTAAGACCAAGTGAGCTTCACTTGCATTCTTTGTAAAAGGAACATGGTCTCTAGAAGATGCACAAAAATGCTATGGAAGGACTTGCTTGAAATAAACTTTGAAATCTACACTGGAGAAGGCAGTGTAGTGAATTGCAGAGTGGTGCAGATCGTCTCACTATGTGTGTTCACTGCCTAGAGAGCTTCAGCTATGGGGCAGTATAGAAATGAAACAAATAATGATGATGATGATGATGATGATGATGATGATAAGTGTACTACCTGAGAAGTAGCTCCAAGCTGCAATACTCTTTATTAGGATTTCTGTTTCTAGTTCATTATCCTAGTTCAGTGGATAGTGTTTTTCTACCTATTGCAAAATAAGCTTCTATAACATTTCTTAGGTTTCTCATAGTTCTTGTCATTGAGTTCTTTTTTAATAGGAAAATTGCTTGTTTTTAATAGAATTAAAATAAGATGCTAAGTTCACAGGTAGGGTTGCCATCCTCTTCTATTTCTGAAGCTGTTACCACTGCACACTGAAATAAGCCTATGGTATTCATCCTCTCTGTGAAGGATGTAGAAATATAGAACAATATCATAAATATAATACAAACATCATGATAGTGAACTCAGGTGATAGAGTGCATGCCATTTTGCATGCAAACAGGGACAATAAAAATAAGGGAGTGCTTGCTATATATTTGAGGATACCCTACCAATATATGTTGTTGTTAGTTGCAAAGTCATGTCCGACCCATCGCGACCCCTTGGACAACATTCCTCCAGGCCTTCCTGTCTTCCACCATCCCCCGGAGTCCACTTAAGCTCACATTGACTGCTTCAGTGACTCCATCTAGCCACCTTATTCTCTGCCGTCTCCTTCTTCTTTTACTTTCAACTGTTCCCAGCATTAGGCTCTTCTCCAGGGAGTCCTTCCTTCTCATTAGGTGGCCAAAGTATTTGAGTTTCATCTTCACTATCTAGCCTTCTAAAGAGCAGTCAGGGTTGATCTCCTGTAGGACTGGTTTGATCGCCTTGTGGGCCAAGGGACTTGCAGGAGTCTCCTCCAGCACAATTCAAGGCCTCAATCAGCGTTCAGCCTTCCTTATGGTCCAGCTTTCACAGCCATACATTGCAACTGGGAAAACCATAGCCTTGACTATACACACTTTTGTTGGCAGGTAGATGTCTCTGCTTTTTAGTATGCTGTCTAGATTTGCCATAGCTTTCCTGCCCAGGAGCAAGTGTCTTTTAATTTCTTGGCTGCAGTCCCTGTCTGCAGTGATCTTGGAGCCCAGGAAAATAAAATCTGTCACTACCTCCATTTCTTTCCTATCTATTTGCCAGGAAGTGAGAGGACCGGACGCCATGCTCTTAGTTTTCTTGATGTTGAGTTTCAAGCCAACTTTTGCGCTCTTCTCCTTCACCCGCATCAAGAAGCTCTTTAGTTCTTCTTCACTTTCTGTCATTAGAGTGGTATCATCTGCATTTCTGAGGTTCCTGATATTTCTCCCAGCAATCTTAATTCCAACTGGTGATTCATCTAGCCCCGTCTTTCTCATGATGTGCTCTGCATATAAATTAAATAGGCAGGGCGACAGTATACGGCCTTGCCGAACTCCTTTCTCAATTTTGAACCAATCAGTGGTTCCGTGTCCAGTTCTCACTGTTGCTTCTTGACCCGCATATTTTATTTTTATTTATTTATTTATTAAAACATTTTATGCCACCCCATTCGGGGCGGCTTACAACATATAGGTTTCTCAAGAGACAAATAAGATGGTCTGGTACTCCCATCTCTTTAAGAACAATTTGTTGTGATTTTCCACAATTTGTTGTGATCCACACAATCAAAGGCTTTAGCATAGTCAATGAAGCAGATATTTTTCTGGAACTCCCTAGCTTTCTCCATGATCCAGCGTATGTTGGCAATTTGATCTCTAGTTCCTCTCCCTCTTCGAAATCCTGCCTGTATTTCTGGTAGTTCTTGGTCTACATACTGCTAGAGCCTAGCTTGTAGGATTTTGAGCATAACTTTGCTGGCATGTGAAATGAGTGCAGTGGTGCGGTAGTTTGAACATTCTTTGGCATTTGGGATCGGAAAAATATATACATGTGTAAATTAAAATAAAAGGATTTATTCAAGCCTGCTAAAACAGCTTGGCCACCACTTTTGTAGTCCCAGGATTAACAGAGTGTTGAGCCTATAAGGAAGGAGAAAGCATCCAATTATGTCTGTTCAGCCTATGGTCGAGAGCTGGTCCGATGCTGACTATGCTTGACTACATCTCTTCCTGGAGGAGAATGATCTGAAAACATTAGTGCATGCACTGGTAACTTCTTGGCTCAATTTCTGCAATGCACTCTACATAGGCTACCCTTGGGCCTAATCCAGAAGCTACAACTAATAGAAAATATGGTAGCCAGGCTGGTCTCTGGAACAAAATGAAATTACGTATCAACTATTTTAAAGTCTTTGCATCGGCTGCCGATAGGTTTCCATCACAGCTTGGGTCCAAAATACCTTTAGGAACACTATATATTCCACCTTGCTCTGGGAATAATCTTTTGAAGTTTGCTTCTGTAAGATTAATGTCAACTACCCAGATAGGTTTCTCATTGGTTGCTCCTAAACTGTCTGCCAGGAGAAATGCATCTGATATCCCAGACTGCTACTTTCAAGAGGGAGTTAAAGATGTTTCTCTTCAGACAGGCCTTCTCAGATTAGTTTTCAGCAGTTTTAATATGTTTGCTTCTAGTCAAAGTTTAATCATTATTGGGTTTGATTTCTTGTTAACCACCTAGAGGCCTATGGGCAATAGGGCAGTATCTAAAAATTAAAATACATAAATAACATGTCCCTCTCAAAACCACCCATTGCCTGTCAAACCCAATTTTTAAAGGGGAGCCATAGTTTTGACAGCCAAAGTTTCTGCCAGTTCATCAGTGATATACCAAAATCAGAGAGCCAATGTAAATGAACAAGAAGCATAAAGGTATATAGATTTGCAACTAGTAAGATAATGACATCAATTATGGCTAAAATAATTTCATAATTTATGTCAAAACATACAAAACAGAAGTTAGTATAAGAGGTATTTATCTGATTCTGTTCAGAGTATTGAACATAATACAACACAATAGCACTGGTATGAGAACAGTTGTGCTGTTTTCTTTTAGACATCTTTGAGGCTTTTGATAGCCTTTAATCAGGACACTACAAAAATTAGAATTTGGCTCCAAATGGATTCTATTAGGCAACTGGTTTCACAATCTACAGCCATGGTCAGAGTAAATTATATAGACTCCACCCCTTTCAAAGTATACAAAGGCACAAAACAAAGAGTGCCCTTTTTCACCTATTTTATTTACAGTAGGGATAGGGCATTGGCAGAGTCAGTCCATAACAATAAGAAGATTCAGTGAGTCCACATTAATAAAGATGTTTAATAAATTTATATGCAAATGAAATATCAATGGCGCTCTTAATTTTAAAAAGCTACTTCAAGGCTTAAACATATCTGAATATGAGGACATAACAGGATTAAAAATTATCTAAAATCTGTTTGAATATGACAGAAGAAGACCAGAAGGCGCTATTAAAAAAACTTAGTTTGCAAACATTTCGCTTTAAATATTCAGGCAAAATAATTGCAAAAGTTTAAAGCAACTGTGCAAAATAAACTTTGATCTACTACATAAATTTTAAGGCAGATGCCAATCATGGAAGCTACTTTTTCCTGGCTGCCTTTAATATAATGTCTCAATATGATATAAGAAATTATTCTAACACACTTTAAAATAGCAGAAAGTTATGGAAATTTTTAATACTGGGGTAAAATGCGTAAGTAAAAATACAATGTATGGACAGACAAAAAGTAGAGACTTTGGTTTTCCTAGTGTAAAACTTTATTATGAATCCTTTCAACTTAAACAAGTTATACCACTAATACAGACAGCCTGGACTGTTTCATGAAGTAGCTATAGAGATTCCCCCATGCAATGATCATAATGCTGGATTTCTTCTTTTTCATTTCTACAGAAGGTGCCATTGGAAACAAAAACAAAGCAACAATGGAAGTGGGCCTTCTGGAACAAAATTCTTGCTCCTCCTATATCCCCATGTATCTCCTTTCTGGACCACATAGAATTCAGTGATCTGGATAAATACAAGTAATATAAAAATGGAGAGGAAAAAGGGAACACACAAACTCAGATATCATAAAGGGAGGAAAGGTTATTGCAACAAAAACATTGCATGAAAAATTACAAGATAACAGGAAAGAACTGATTTCAAGTCTTTCAAATGCAAAGCATTGCTTCAAAGCTAATATCAAAGATCCCTCATCATCTTCCAAAATGAATGTGTCAGCTAGCAAGGCAGGTCTAAAGATTTAGTCTTGGTATTTGTAGCTGGTAAACAACATGTTATGGGAGAATAGGAGGATTAGAAGTAATTTGGAAGAATGATATTGGGGAACAAATTACAGGTACACACTGAGATAAAATCTGAGAGATAATTCATTTAATTAGAGAAACACATTTAAAAATAATACTGTACTTAGCTGGCATCTGACACCTATACAACTAAATTATATTACCACAATTTTCCCCAAATTTCTAGACACATTGTCAGGTCTTCCATAGTGTATTCTTCATGAAGTGGGCTTGTGAGCACATGCAAATATTTTGGAGAGCAATCTTCAATTATATTTCTCAAAATAAACAGTTATATTGCAAAACAAACAGTTCATGGCATCCTATTATTAACTTCTCCCATTTTTAATGATGAACTCGAGCAGCAAGACCTGTTTTACTATTACCAGCAGCAGCAACAAAGTATTATATCCTGATACTGGAAGGTGAAAATGAAAATAGGATATTCATTGAATGGATTGTTTCTGAAAACTTGAAAGCTGGCTCTTGCTGAAAAACTGAACCCCCATAACCAATTGTTCAGAGGGATAATTAAGTAGGACTCACTCTTAGAAACATGGTTCCATTTCATTACATACTTTGATAGAGGTTCTACAGACCAAGTTTGTAGTCATATTTTGGGAAGGATGCAACAAGCAGCAAGGTTAATAATGCAAAAGTGATTGTTTTGTTGCTATCACAGAGCTTAAAATGTATACAACAAATGTATGTCAAAGGACAACAGTTCTGAAATATGCACAGAACCTGTGATTAAATAAGGTCAAACAGGCTGTGTGTTGTTTTTGTTGTTATACCATTACCTTGTAATTCTTAAATAAAATTAGTGACTGTTACTATTGGTCACTAACTGGTGGCCAACTGTTCCTTGGAATACTGATTTTGGTAGTCTGATTCCTGCCAGCTGCTCCAAAGAAACTGGTTCCTACAGGAAAAAAGTAGTTTTACACAATCAGGAGATTCACTAGATAGGCACAAAAATACTCATTTGTAAATTAGAAAAGGAAAAGCCTGAGGAACAGCTTAATGAAGGTAGACATGTGAATTGTCCTCCAAGAGGCATAGAAAATTGATTGAGCTTTTAGAGGAGGAAGCCAGGACAATGGGAAGGGGCTCTGATGAAACTTCTTAATAGTATCCCAGAGAAGGGAATTTTGACATGTGTCCCTACACTTTAATGACCCTCTGCAGCCCTTTTAAGGGCTCTGCCATTTTGAAACTAAGAATCGTAAAGGGGGGATTAGGTGGGAATAGAGAATAGGGGATCCCAGAAGTAAGTTCGCTGTGTTTGATGGACGTACTCATAGGATAATGTGTATGGCATTGTCGTTTCAGCTAGGATTTTTTTCAACAAATTCATACTCCTGCTTAGGAACCTGCCTTTTACTGAGTTGGGTCCTTGGTCCATCTAGCCCATTATTGTTGATACTGAATGGCAGTGGCTCTCTAGGATTTCAGGCAGGAATTATTGTATGCCTACGTGGAGATGCCAGAGATCAAATCTTTATTCCAAGCAAAGCAAGTATTCTACTATTAATCTATGACACCCTCCCCCACCCCCGCTCACTGGTGTTAATAAACTATGACTGGGCACTCTAGGGGGTAAAGAGTGGGTACAGTACATAAAGCTGTGACTTGCTAATTTTACCTACTGCATTCAAAATACTAAAACTGCTTTCTATCTCTAGTCCTCTGGCAATATAGCAGAGTGGTAAAACGGCTGTTAAAGTAAGATTCTGAGGCAGAGGCAGTGTTTAAATTCCCAACAGTGGATATAGTTATTTTACACTAGATACCCTGACTAGAGAAGGTCCCTTCTTCTGTGTGTGTCCCTATTCTTACAAACTCCTTTGAAGTGTAGCTCTTTGAAATGTATTTATTTATTTGAATACTCTCTTCCCCACCTTTCTGCCAAAAGCCAAGGCCACTAGGCAGCTTGTAAACAATAAACTATTAACATCTAGAAACAATGTGGTAACTGTAAAAAAAAACTTGTGTCCCTTAGAATACTCCCTCTAAAACGTACAGCAAGCAGAGTTAAATAAAATCTGCCAAAGGAGATTGAAATAAAATGTTCACTTGCTTCCGATACCAGCAGTCTTTGAAGCTATCACCATACTGCATTCAAATGTTTGGGTGCCCCTGCTGATGCAAAGCATAACAGTTTTATGGAGCAAGAAGAAATCATTTGGGGAAGAGAAACCAATACTGTTTTGATGCTACTGTTTGATGGCATTGAGAGTCAACATCACCCTCAGGATAACTGAACTTTGGGGTATGAGATAATGGAATGGAAAAATGTCCCAATCCTATGTGGCAGCCATTTCACATAGGATTCCAGCTGATTGTGGATTAATTTTATTTAAAAGTACATGCGTATAATTTGCCGTACACAAGATGAGCACAGTGATAATTTGAAAAGTAGCAAATGATGATAAGAGAAACATACCATGTCTGTTATATGAAACCCACTAGCTGGCCAGGCATGGACTCTCAGCCTAACCTACCTCACAGGGTTGTTGTAAGGCTAAAATGATAGGAAGCAACTCATTTGCAGTTTTGAGTGCTTTAGAGGAAAGATGAGTTGTAAATGTATTACATTCACATCTGTAGTAGAGCAACAAAATGTCCTGATTCAAGCCTAACGGAATAGGATCAAGTAACAGAATTATTTTGCTTTTATTATGTTCAATCACTTCCATACCCAATATATTCAACGTACTGTTGTAACATCTATGTGAACTTCTGGGAGGCTGACTACTTAAGATCAAACGGGAAAGCCTCCCTATCTCGTCTAAAAACAATTCTGCCGGGACAAGAAGCAGGGCCTTACCAGTAAGTGCCCCCTTTAAAAAATAAACTCCCCTATGCTCGAGCTTTTCATTGTGCTTCATTACGAGAAGGCGTTTATTTGGTAGCCTCTTTTCCTATGGTTTTAAGCATAACTGGTTTGAATTTTGTTTTGCATCATTCCTTTGAAATCGAATTTTGTGGCATATTATTCCCATATGAAATTATCGTATGCTTGATAAGATACAGCTGCTGTTGCTACGCCTGGAGAGCTAATATTTGAAATATCGGTCTGGGGGCAGGCTACCGGCCGGTTTCCAGCGGGGTGCTCCTCGGCGCGCTCCTTCGCCCTCCTGGGGGAAGCGCCGTGCGGCCGGCGCGCGCTCCGGAACAGCAAGTGCACGGGAGCAGCCCCTGTGGGCGTGGAAAGCCGCCCAGAGACACTCGCACGGGTCAGTAGCGCGGTGGTAACGACGGCGGCGCTGGGGGAACCGTCGCCAGCCCCTCCGCCCCTTGTCAGAGGGCTGCGAAGGGAGGACGCGAGGGCGGAGGGAAGCCCCCAGTGCCGCTGCCGGGCATGCGCGGCGCCCCAGGAACATGGCGGAGGCGGCGGCGTGAATCCAGGCGACGGGAGCGGCGCGCAGCTGACAGACACGCGAGCCGCGCCGCCAGCGCGTTCAGGGACCGGCGGCTCCTTGCCTTTCGGTGAGTGCCGGCAGCTCCCGGGAGGAGGTTCTGCCGCGCAGCCCCGTGGTTTGCGCTGACGGAGAAGAAAAGGAGGCAACGCCGGAGCCGCCTCCCCCTTTGCCGCCTCCGCCTCCGCCTCCTCCTGTGCTCGCTGCGGCGTCTCCCTGGTCCTGCACTGTAAAGCGCGGGGAGCAGCAGGGGAAGCGGCGGCGGCGGCGGCGGCGGGCGCCTGTCTTCCGAAGAGTCCTCGAGGCGTGCGCGGCGGGGCGGCCGGGTCAGCCGACCTGCCGATCCCCTCTGTTTCCCGAGGCGTGTCTGGCTGGGGAAAGGGGAAGCGGCGCTGCCATCCCACGCCAGTCCTCCCGAGGTGCCTCTTCTTCGGCTCGGCCTCTGGCACCGTCGGCCCCTCAGCCGGCCGTTGTGGTGCCTGGTCCCCCTCGCTCAGTCGCGCTCTCCTCGCTCCCCCCCTTCCCCGGTCATTTAGTTTTATGTGCGTCTCTGTTTGGGGGACGGGAGTTGTAAGGTCTCAGCCCACGAAGACGTGGGGAAGCGCTCTCCAGCCCCCCTTTCTAAACATCCATATCCACCTTTCTGGTGATCAAAAGCTAAGCCGGGCGGGGGGATTGCATTCCTCTTCGGGGAGAGGCAGGAGGAGGTCGGAGAGCTTGCGAGGGGAGCTAACCCTGTATTTAGCCAGGGGGCATGGCAGGTCTCTCTCCTTCCCTCCCGCGCTCGCTCTGTCTCTGGAAGGGCCCCTAAATTTAAGCCTAGAAGGAGAGCTGCCACGGCAACCGCATCGCCAAGCCCTGGGCTGAGACTTCTCCTTTACGGTGACTTAACAACAGCAACAACACCAAAGCCCAATTTAAGAGAGATGGTGGGGGGAGAAACCGTGCTATCTCTTGGCCAGTGCTGAGCCATCGCAGCTGGCGCGTTTAAGCCCAAGGCGCGGAGAAATCAGGAAACGGCGTTGGCTCGTCTGTCGCTCGCACGCGTTTAACTTTAGCAAAAGTAGGGCGGGAGTGGTTGCCGACCCTGGGGGTGAAAGAGAGAGAGGAGAAGGAGCTCGTTTAGGTTCGCTAGGCTTAACGCTTTGAAATCAAGATACTCCGCTTCCCGTGCACTTTGGGTATTGGTTTGGCTTTGGCTTTTAGGGTATCGCTGCAGTGTATCTTTGACAGGAGCGTAGAGAAGACACACCTCCTTGAACTGTAGCTTTCCGCAGGCCGAAAGTTCCCTCCCTTTTCTTCTTCAGCACTAAGGAGTGGCGCCTAAAAAGTCACTTGCTCGACGATCCACTGTAGTTACTATCGACCTAGGATAGGCGACTGCAGCTGGGCAGCTGGGCACTCGCGGAGTTAGTCATGCCTTGCGCCAACAGGCGATTGCTCTGCTAAGACGTGCACTTGCTCCCTCCTGTCGTTTCGACTACAGTCCACCACGGGTCTTGAGTCAACAGGGTTTGGCCTAAAGTGCCTTGGGGATGGGTGGGGAGCAGATTTAATAAAGTTAACATGCTGCCGGTTTGGTGCACGTTGTGCCTAGAATTACATTTCTGTGCAGGACTAGGCATTACTCTGGATTCATGTGCTGCCAAGCGAGACTGGTGGACTTCACCAATTCTAAGATCAAATGCTTAAGATTGCAATACTATCTAGTGTATGTTTTCTCTGAAGTGAGCCCACCTGAATCTACAAGTGAGGGTGTGATCCAGTACACAGTTAATTGGACCAAGCCCACCCCCCATTCAGCATGATTTACTTCTGACTAAGCATGCATTAGCATGAATCCCCATTGAATACTGTGGGATTAATCTGTAAGTAAAAATGCACAGAATTGCTCTATGTGCATACTTAGTATATTGTAGGCTGCTATAATCTAGTTTGTGTTAAGCAAGTTCCATTGAACTAAGTGGGTCACATTTTTTGCTAGACATGTATAGGGCTGTTATTAATTACTTACATAATGAACTTAAACAGTGTACTGTTAAACTAAGAGTTTAGTAAGAAGAATTAAGAGTTTAGTAGCACCTTAAGACTAATAAATTATTGTGATATAAGCATACTGAAGATATTTCATTAAGATAACCCAGTATTTTAAAGCAAGCATACTGAAAACTGGGACTGTAAGTACACTTTGATCGGCTATTCCTTAGTATTCCCCTCTGAAATGCTGAATACAAATTTATGGGAACTCTTAATGTGTATTGATAACTCAAGTGTAAAAAAACCCTGTGATTATGTACTGTAAATCATTATCTTATACAGAAGTATAGAGTTTAGAGAAAAGTAAGTACTTAAGCATTGTTGATTTCACTGGGATTAAAGGTGCTTATTATTTTATGGATTGTACCCAAGTACTTGGAAATAAGCATTATGGAACTTAAATGAAAACAGCAAGTTTAGGCAGAAGGTGTAAGTGTGGATTGTCTATTGTAGAGAAGTATTTATAATGTTCTGATGCTGTATTATCTGATGAAGTTTGAGATTATACTTCAGTTGTGATAATGTGAAAATAGTACTTTATGAATTAGCCACTGTCCATTGCTTAGCAAATTGCAGGACAAATTGTAGCATGGTAGTAATTAAGTGGAACCTTGCTTTAGATAGCTACGTTTCATGCTTGGTTAAACTTCAATAATAAAAAATGTGTTTTTTCTAAAAAGTTACTTATTGTATCTTAAATATGTTAATTTCTCCTTTTCTTAAACATTGAGTTAACTACAAAAAAACCCAAACAAACAAAAAGGAAAACAAATAATTAAACTATGATTTAATTTTAGCTACAAACAATGAGCTGTTTGTAGTGATAATTCACATTTTGATACGGTAATGTGGGTTAACATGCATAACATTAGAACAGATACATGAGAAGAAAAAGTATATTTTGCAGAACTTGTATATGTATTGACATTAAGGACTAGAATTAAAATTGTAAGTTGGATGGTAGTTAGCAACTATTATTGCTTTAGATATTTTAACTAGATCATGTGTATCTATCCATTCCAAGTATTGAACATTTAGCAAGGTATAAGTTAAAATAAAAGCAAAAAGGAAATACTGCATATTGGCTCAAAATACTGGTAACTGTCTAGTTCAAGCTTGATGTCGTCCACTACTGATCATCAAATATTACTTGAATCTGTTGCTGTGCGATTTGTGGGCTTCATTTCAATGAAATTACAAATGATTAACTGGTGGTGTGATGAATATCATGTCAGTGAAGGCATCAGTTAATTAGAATGACTATAGCAAAGTAATCTAAACACAAACAGAAAGAGCTAACTACAGAAGCTGCACTGTAAGTGGTAAATAGTTTCATCCAAGCATTACCATTTTGATTTCTAACTTGGCAGGTATTCTGAACCATAATTGGGACTCCTTTCCCATGGCATCTTCCCTGTTTATTGAAATGTTCGAGGTAGTCTCTCACACAAAAATGAGTGCGTGTGCACACACACACACACACACACCCTTGTAGCAACTGGACTGCCCTTTTTGTGCTGGAGTTGTAAATGAATATATTTTGCTGTTTTCATAGGGACTTCATTCTACACTAGAGCTTGATATGTCTCTGCCAAAGGCTCTTATATTTTTCTGTTACTTGTTTTACTTAAATGCTTCAGGCAAACTATCTCTTAAAGAGGGGGAAAACAGGGAAGATCAAATGTCTGGTCACTAAAGGCTGATTCACCTATCACAGCTGGGTACTGTTGATATTTCCTTCATTCTATTCTAGCATCCATAAATGGTGCAGTCATATAAACAGTTTAAGTTTGAAATGGACAATATTGCAGTGGCAGCTTCACTGATAAAGAAAATGAACCTTATTTTTTTTCTGTTCATGGGTTTGTGCAATATTCCTGCTGTTGTGTGTTTAAAAGAATGGTCAAGTTGGAGGTTTTCAAGACTTTATTCCAGGTCATGAAAGTCTCAGTTTGACCCAGTGTTCAGTTGCACAAAATATAGCAAGCTTAATACAATCAGACACACGCCACACAAAGTGGAGAAGGCCTTATTTAAACAGCATTGCCCTGTATTTTTTGAGTGAAGTGGGATGGGACAGAACTAAGTAGGAATGAGTTGCACCAGCACCTGTAAAATACTTGCTTGTATTTTCCAAGATATAACCAAGTGCATTGACTTTCATCTCCTATTCTTAAATAACTTTCTGTCCAGGGTTAGAAATTAAATAATGAAATAATCAGGCATTTCCCAGAGATTTTCCTGTGAAAGCTCTCCTGAATTGAATGGGAACTTGCACACTGCCATTCATTTCAGTGGGGCATGTGAGGAAAAATGGTGGCTTGGTCCCTTAGGCATGAAGTTCTTAGGGATTCTCCTGCTCTGCTGTTCTTCTGTTCAGAAATTTCTTTGAGATGGATGTATTCCACTCTTTTCTCTTTGATGCTGTGATTAAGTAAATCATTAAAGGAGAAAGTCTTCATTAAATTATGTAGCAGAATATTTAATTTTTAAAAAATCTTCTGATGTATTTTTAACTAAATAAAGACAAATTGGAATCTTTTGACTAGAAAGTTCCTTCTTGCCACAAAAGTCACACACACTTTTGAAATTTCACTGATCAATGTACTTAGGCTAATTTACATTTGAGCCACTGAAAATGCAACACAAATTTCAACATAGCACTGTATGGTATAGCAATAGAGCTGCAAGGACCAGATGCTTTAATGGAGGGTTAGTACCTAAACTACAGATTTGATTTTATATATAAAAATATCAGTAATAAACTTCTATCAGTAGTTATTAATAGAGCTATGGGTTATTAATAGAAATAGGAATAATCATATATTAAAATTAGTATATGATTAATATGTATCATTGGTATAAGTTATAATTATAAAATGTTTCTCAGGTTTTGGCTGAACTCCAGGCATGCTCCTTTGAGAAAGAATAATTATCCTGAGTCAGGTTTTTCAAAGTTTTAGCATGGTCTTTTGGACCTGTTTAACAGCATGCTCTGACGCACAGGAGATGTATGAAGAAAATGTTGAGTATTTGAGAAAGCATTCAGCACAGGATCAGGCTAAGCACATCTAATTATCATTGATGTCAATGGGTATAATGAATGCTCCCATTGAAATGTGGGACATGTTTAAATATTTAAAAGTGTAGCAATACTAAATACTCTGTTCTCACATGGAAGAGACAATGGTCTCATAGTGAAGCCGTTGCACCTGCTTAGCTACACCAACAACGTCATTGGCTCACAGACCATTTGATGGGCGTGTGAGTCAATACTCTGTTCTTTTTCAGGTTTGTCACAAAATTTAAATTAACAGTAGCAGAAATAGATGTGGTATTTTGGATGCAGAAGTGAATTAGATACAATATTACATGCAAGTTTTGATTCAGGCTGTGATTACTTATACACTTATTTTTAGGTTTGTTCCATAAACCTATACAAAAGTAAATGTTATAATTTGTTTTCAAAACTTCTTAGTTTTAACATGGCTACCATTGGGATAGGTTTTATACAGAGTTTAACTTCTGAGGCTTTTTTTTGGAAAACTGCTACTATATTGAGTATGTTTCTTCACTTTGTTATAAGATCTGTATCAAAGCAAATGTCATACTCATTGCTGTCCTAAATACAAGTAGGACGAAGTCTTTCTTGAACTCTGTAGTGTTCAAGAACTATATCTGTAAGTATATATATATATATACTTAAGAACTCTGTTCTGTAAGTTCTGAGTAAATATACATAGGATTATGGTTGTTTTACCCCAAGAAAATGATAATTATTGTTTCAAAAATTCTGTGCCATTTTTCAGCGACATATAATGCTTTTTAAAAGTACAGTGTCATACTTTATACAATAACTCTAGGTAATTTTATACAATAAAAGCTGTACATAAATGTAAGCTGTATCACAGGACGTCTTGCATATTTTAAAAACAGCCAAGTGAAACTGTTTCCTGGGAGAGCAACAGACAAGGTCCCTGCATCAATTCTGGCAAGTTTCATTTTTTGACTGAAAAAAAATTTCTGAAGCCAGGCATCACATAGGCACGGAGGGTATGAGGTATCAAAAATGTTGCTCCCATGCTCTGTGGGCCCTTTCTCCTAGTGCTATGTTAGTAAAACTTTTCCTTTTTGCTGAAATGGGTATCACAATATATGGTTTAAAGTTATACTTGACACAGACATTTGTATTTGTATCACTCCCTTCTTTGAAAGAGCTCAGGAGCTGTATATTTTTTTTACAACCTGATGGGGTAGGGCAGCGTGAGAATTACTTCGCCATAGCCTCTTAGCGAACCTCATGCTGTATGTAGCAGGGACATGAACAAGTGTCTGTGGACCAGCTCCAGTGCATTATTCATTAATCCATACTGACTGTAGTTTAGACTTGGTATTTTCTTGTTTGAGAGAACAGTTGGTTATTACGTTTTTTAATTAATAGCACCTTTTCCTTAATTTGAGGTGCTCTAAATCAAGATACTTGAGATCAACTTATGATAGGGAAATTGATAAGAACATTAAAAGTTACGGAAAATATTAGTTGTATTTTGAACTTCTGATATATAAGAAGTTGTTACTTGTTTCTTTAGTACTTATTGGCAGTTGGAAATTTGGATTCTGAGTTTCAAGGACTGTTATCACTTTACTTTAAAATTTTCCTGATTGCAAGAGTAAATGAATGTCTTCAGTCTCATTTTTCTTGTTATCAAGATTGCCCCACTTAGAATACAAGCATCAACAAAGTATATTGAGTGCCTCTCAAATGGATAATTTGTTTATATTCACAGTACATAATTAATAACTCTTCCACTTAACACTGGCAGATAGAACACTTTGATAGATAAAATGCCACTATTTAATAAACCAGGTGGAAGACTAATCATGCACATTTCAAAGGATGCTCCAATAATTTTTTTGTTATGTCCTTAAGTCACATTATGATTGATGATGGACCAAATAAACTTTAGTCTTTACATGTGAACTGTTAAAGTTAATGATATGATGGTACAAGTAGAAATAGGTTTATAAATTGGTTTAAGAGCTTAGTTTTAAAGCCAAATTAGTTTAGATGACATTTTGCACTGATTGATAAATGAGAGACTAGCTCATATTAGAATGGAATAAGGGAAAGCTAATTCTCTGCTGTACAGCTTTAGGTCAGTTGAATCACCAAACTGCAAACTTTGACAAAAAGTAACTTAAAAGTCAGGTTCCAAACATCCCTTTTACTGCAACAATAAAGTTTCTAAAGTATATCTTAAAAAGTAATAAATAGGAAGGCAGTTTGAATTTAGATTTAAATTTGAATTAAGGTATTTAGTGCAAAGTCATTCTGTCAGTCTGATAGTATCTAATATTTGTTTTCATCTTAAGTATTTTTGCAGTTCTAGTACTGTGAAATTGTGGCATTTCATGAAATTCATTTTAAAATGAGTTGTACTTACACACTATAAATGAGAGGCTGAGGGAGATAAGACAGAAAGAGGAATTGCGATTTTGTAAATGAATATTCTACTGAAATGCAGTTATGATCTCATAGTAATGATGAACAAATGGTTTATACTCCTCGACTGAATTCAATGGCACTATCACACGTTTTTAATGTGTAGATTAATCACATGTTCTGAAGATTGCATTTGGCTATGTTACATGTTAGAATGCCAACACAGAACACCTAAGTCCATAAAATGAAAATGGAATGTTCACAATTCTAGCTGAATTTCATAGGCATCCAAACAGTGTATTGGGCACCTTATTGGAGGCTGTATGTTGGCCATCCTATTCTTTCAGATTGTGTTCCTGCATTAGCAAGCAGCTATGTCTCTGGAACAGCCCAAAAGTCTGAAACACTGGAATTCTTTTTATGTTTTTCTAGCAGGCAATCCAGTGGCTAAGGGGGATGATTATCACTGCTAGGTTGGAATCTTTATTACAGGAGCAAGTGCAATCTGTTGGCTAGAACAGCAGCAACAAGAAAAAGATAAAAACCGCAAAGTGTTTAAAGTAGTCTATACATAAAGGGGGCCGCTTGGAATGAGCATCACCTTTCATAGTTTATTGCTTGTAGACTAATAGCTACGGTATTATGGTATGTGTTTGACCTCAGGAACTGTTGGCAGTGTTCCCTGCTTGTTTTCGTTCTGTGTATTGGATGGAACATGAAATATGTTGTATATTCTCATGTTTTACCATGCTTTTGGTTATATGCAGTAGTTTATAGGTTTAAAATAGATGTGCAAACATTTATCAACTTTGGCTATGTAGGTAAAATATGATACTGTTATCCAAAGAATTATCCAAGGAATTTCATTATTTGTAATATGCTGACAGCCACCTTAGGTTTGTTTGTTTATTTGTTTTACAAGATTTCAACTTTAATGATTTTCTGAGTTGTATTTCAATTGCACTTATTTTCCCTAAAATCAAAGGGATAAACATTTTCTATTTTAGCTCCATTATGAAAAGCAAGCACTTTGACATATACTACAAATCTGTGAAGTGCAGTACATTTATACTAAAACCTTGATATTTCTCTATACAGTTTTAACTACTCTTGCTACTACATAAATATTGAATGAAGAGTAGTATGTTCAGAATTAAGTTTTTTAAACTTAATAAATTATACAGTAGGTATGGGCAGATAACATACTTGTGGGATTAACTTTTTGCTAGAACCCTTGAGATCTACCAATTACAGACTGTTGTAAAAGACATACACTTCAAGGATTCTAGGTTAAGGAACTTGTTTTGAGTGCTAAAACTGATTGGAGCTTGCTTTTATTTCACAAAAAATCCATTCCTGATTACCTCAAGCTTTCTTCATTTTAGAGTTATATGTTTTGGACAGAACAGTGGAGTTTGCTGCATATTATCATTGAACAATTCAGTGTCAGAAATTTAAAATGACTGAAAGTTTTGTGTTTTGACATGTTCCCTGTACTTTCTGTGCTCAGTTACATTTCTGCCAACTTTTTCAAAAGCTGGGAGTATTGATCTGTAGCTTGACACTCTACAGGAAAAGAAGAATGAAACTTTCTTGATAATATATGGAGAATAAGGATTTTTCAGATCCAAAATCTGATCATTAGGGTGCAGGTTATGCATTATTTCCTCATACAGTATTAACAACAAGGTTTAGGTTGCTAAAACTTTTTGGTGATAGCTTGTGCCTTAATATTAGTCTGATTAACTTAGGGTCCCATACCCAGTTACCTGTCAGTAAATTTCAGTGAACTCAGTGGGACTTCTGAGTACAAATGTGTAGGATTGCATTATTAATCAAGAATCAAGAGAAATCCTGCAAATTTTAAAATGTGAAGTGGTGGTTTGCAACTTCATACATTTCTTGAAGCCTCTTGTTCTTCCTTAAAACCAGCTTTAGAAAGCCACAGAACCATTCTGGAATGTTGGGGGATTTGACATGTTTTGAAAGGCTGCAGGTGGAAAGAAACAAATAGTTACCTGTTCCGCTTTAAGTGGTGATATTTACTGTTTGTATACAAGAATGCTGGTCTTACTCGACTAGGAAACTCCTAAGTGCCATTGCATCAATTCCTTGTCCTGAATTGGACAATGAGGGACAGTCCCAGCAAGATGGGGCTAATAAGTAACACAATTCAAGCACAGAATACAGACTTACCTGGGAACTTGGCAGACAAAGGTCTAGTTAAATTGTTAGGGTGATATATTTGAAAAGTGAACAAAACAATGACAATAATGTATTTGGGGAATAAATAAAAACAACTTCCAGGTTCACTGCTATCAGACATCCTGTTGCAATAATGCCAGTGAGAACATTTAAGAATGTTTGAAATGAAACATTGTGTGTACTGGAGTGAAACAACTGTACCACAGAAATGGATTTCTCTTTATTCTGATGAGCTACTACATGGAATGCTAATATCGCCTTTAAAAAGATTATAATGAATTTTAATTCCCTGTTGCTTCTTATAGAATTACTGTAATATAGGGTAATAGGGTAATATTATAGGGGAGAAGGTATTAACAAAAGGTATTGAATTATAAGTTTAAGCAAAATAGAAAATCTAATGAACTTGAAGAAAATTATATATGTTTTGTAGAAATTATAAATTCAGTGACTGAAATTAATGCTTAGGTATAAAGCTGGTTGTTCCTCCTTACATGTTGATGGGGTTAAAAAGCCGTGCCCATTTTGAATCTACTTCCAGTGTAATTTTGAATATTTTCAGTGACTTTATAAGTGACTTCTGTTTGATCTAACCTGCTGTATTGCTGTTCCACAGAGTTGCACTGAAAAAGAAGAGTGAACTTTCTTGCAGCATTCATGTTTTTATTGTGAAAGGGAGGACAAGACTTTTAACATGGGGAAAACAGCAGCTAAAGGTAAAGTTGCTCAAACAAAAAGACTTTTTAAAAGGAATATTAACACAAGAAACTGGAATTTTCAGAAGCGTAGTATAGCTAGGCCACTAGTGTGTTGAGGATACTAGCTAGCTGGATTTGTGAAAGAAGAAAGTATATTCCACTTACAATAGCGGATTTCATTCTGAAACATTTTGAAATTCATTGTTTGAAAATTAGTAACATAATGAACAGGCGCAATCACAGTCAAACAAGGTAATTTGAAAGATGTGATGTACATTTTTCTCTTTATGCTAAAAACTGTATAAGGGAATGTGTGCTATTGATCTGTCATGCCTAAGATATTTGCAATATTCAAATAAAATTAGCTTCCTGTTAAATGTTCAGTTATAATATTTAAACCACATCCGACTTCCTTTCCTTATTTCTTGCCCAAAAGCACATTGAATTTATATCTATATTTTCATAATTATTTCAGTTCAAACACCATTGACTAGATGAAAAAAGGTTTGTTGACATTTATACAGCACATATTATCACAGTGTGCAATTCTAGTTTTACTTACTAATTTTAAAGATAAATATGCCAGTCCATTTAAAGCACAAGAATATTTTGCAATTCTTTTTTTTAAATAAACATCATTTTACTAACGTGACAGATAAAATGCCAGCTGAAAGTGTAAGTAGAGTTTTAACAAGACAATCATTTGATTTTTTAAGGGTTCAGTGCTACAAAAAGGCCTGCAACTTTTGGGTTTCCTAGTCCATGCTGGGAGTTGCAGGACATCTTTACATCTAAACAGGCATAGGTTAGTGCCCTAAATTCAGTAGGCAATGAACTGTTGCTCATGCTCTACTTCTTTCATTATGTAAGCACTGTGAAACCATGTTGCAGTGATGCCCAGTAGGCCTTCTTTTGTGTGTGTCATACATGCAGTTTAAAACAAAGACTTAGTACTGTTTCCTCATGTCTCATAGGGTTGAAACAGGCATAGGCTGAAGATGCAGTAGCAAAACCATTCACTAAATGAAACTTTGTGGCAGCATCATGATGGAGGGTGGAGGGACTCATGCCCTTATCTTTGGGCTTCAGAAGGTATTGGTGGAGGTGCCACAGGCAGCATAGTGTCTGAGTGATTATTTAACCTTGAACATGTCGGCAGCCATTGTCCTCGTCAGAGGAACTATTTACTCAGCAACTGTGCAGTTTGATAGTGGCCATTGTCCCCACCTGTATTTCTTTCCTTGCCTCTTGGTGCCTAAAGGGGAGGGGGGATTTCCTTCCCTTTTTAGCAACTTTGCAAAAGGAACTTATAGTGAACCACCTTATTTATCAATACTGTAAATGCCTAACAGTTTATATTTCATTGTATTGCTGTGCTGGGATCCTTTCCTAGTTGAACTTGATTAAGTTGTTAGATTGGATTATATTAGATGGTTGGTCTTCCAGACACTGGAGCATGTATACTTGGTCCTACCATTGCATAGGATAAACATGTATAATTTGTTTTTCGGCGCCAGGCGAAGACCTTTTTATTCAAGGGGCATTTTAACTGTTAATATTATTGGATTTTATCTGGCTAGGGCGGCTTATTTTATACTGTATTGTTGTATTTTTAATTTAATATTTATATTTTTAATTTATATTACAATTATTTTAATTTAGTGATGTAAGCCGCCCCAAGGCTTCGGCGAATGGGGCGGCATAAAAATGTTTTAATAAATAAAAAATAAATTAAATAATTGTAGAAGGAATATTATGTAATACTTTGAATAAGAAACTTGTTCTTGTAACAGATATAATTACAGAAAATGCATCATCATATAGTTTATTACAGTCTTTCCTAAGTGACTAGCCCAGTACAACAAGCCAGGCAAGACACCTTTCACTTCTGTGATCTTGCAGCCATTGTTCAACTTTCCTGGGTTTATCTATATTCCACAGACAATTCTATGATATGTACTTCAGCTTGCAAGAGAATAGTTTTTTCAAGTTTATGACATTCTGCTTTTTCGAAGTGCAGCTGTTCTATACTGTACTATTTATTGTTTGAAAAAGTCTGTTCATTACAATAAAATTACTGTGCAATCTAAAGCAGGTATATTTAGAGATGACTTAATAAATTCAATAGGACTTGAACTGACTAAGCATGCTTAACATTGCTGATTTAAATTATATGCCTGGTTACCTCATTGAAATAACATATAAGATATTTCTGAGTAGACTTGTGTTATGGCATTGCATTTCTCATTTCATGTAAGCATTTTTCTAGAACTTAAACCTCAACTTTATAAATTTCATCATAGATCAAATAATCTGCACTAGTAACCTTTTTGCTATGTCAAACTGTGTAAAATTGTTTTGTTTTTTGTTTTTGTTTTAGATTCTAAGAGTATTAAAAAAGAAAAACATGGGAACAGTAATATGTCAAGCAACCAATTGTCACATAATGGTACGTAGTATAAGCATAAAGAATTTTAAAAGAAAAAAAATTGCGTTGGATCACAGACAAATCTTTCCCTCCTACTTCAGCCCCTGTAACACATGATGTGGTTCTGGAAGTCCCTGGACTCTCGAGATAATCTTTACAAGAGGCACAGGGAAGCTACAAGGGAAAGGAGTGAGCTGACCTGGGTGGGCTTTAAGGGCAAAAGGCAACCTATGTGTTTATTTAAAATAAATAATAGATAAACTTTAGGTTAGTTTTTGGCTTATGCTTATGACATTCAACTTTGTTCTCTTCATGTTTCCTTTATGAAATTAGGCTTTTAGAATTCCATTTTGCCATTATTGTTATTTGAGGGAAAGGGAGTTATTGCTAATGTGGCTGACAATTGAAAAATTTAATAAACTGCTATATTATTATCATTTTGTATTTCTGTTTCCTTTCCTGAGAGGACTATTTGCATCCATTGTTAGTCTAACTTTAGTCCCATTCATTTCATTGAGTTTAAATAGGATTTCCTTTGTATATGGTGTTGAAAGGTAAAATTATATAATAGACATGTAGACAAGTATTATATAATTCACTCTCTAGAATGCAATGAATTACTGCGCTCTTTCTTTACCTTTGTGCCCTCAACTTTCTGTACCTCCTGGAAGCTCAAAGTGCCATATTTTGGACTTTTAATCTTTTAATTTACAGACATACAGTCTTATCTGTACCAAGCAATGTTCTCTTGTATGGTCACAAATGGAGAGGCCTTCAATCATCAGAGCTCACTATTAGGAAAGAAATGGGACCTACAACAACGTGTTACCATCTAGCCTTCTTTCCAAACAAGTGCTCAATTTATGGCTCCAACAAGCAGCCCCTTTACATTGCACGTTCTCTCTACATATTCAGTTTTCACTGGATTGTTTTTGTATTTGCTGTTCCATTAGGTTTTCGGAAATTTGGTTTTTTCTTTGTTTTTCTACTCCTATAGAGCTTGAGATAAGGTCAAGCATGAGATTATTTCTTTCTTTGATAATTGAGCTTGTCTTAGCAAAAATCCCAGTGGTACTCACCAGCCAAGTTTGCTATTAGAATTTATTATTTATTTAGATGTATATCCCACTTTTCAACTGGAGTCCTCAAAGTGCCTTACTGTATTTATAGAGGAGAGGTACATGCTCAAAGACAAAATTGAACAGCGCAGCCAGTTCCACTTGTCAGCATTCTGATGTACCTTCCCACATGGCAGGTGCTATCAGTAAGTTCCATGGGGAACACACTCCACCTGGAGCATCCCTGATCTTCCCTTTGCTTGTTCCTGTCATCTACATTCGGTGATGATGACAAGGCTGTAGCAATGAGGCTGGAATGCTGCACACATTTACCTGGGGGTAAGTTCTGTTGAACTCAGTGAGATTAAACTATTGCGTAAGCATGTGAAAGATTGCTCCTTTTTGTATTACGAAGTTTTGAAAGACTAAAAAGCTGCCCTGATTTTTTAAAGAGTAAGCGTAATCATAAATTTGCAGCTGGCAGCCAATGTTATAGAGTCAGTCTGCCTTCACTTACACAGAAAAACAGGACTTTTCCAGAAACGTGCAAGGGACAACACACTATTATTTATTCATATGTAAATATCTGCTAGTGTGATTAGCTGAAACTCATACAGTTAATTGACTGAAGGTTTCTTTTGCCGGTTAATATCCTAAACTAAAGAATTTCTGCAGCATAAATTGGTGTATGGCCCAAGTTCAACTAGATTTTATCCTTGATATGACATACCTGCAAGCCCACTTTATTAACAGTTGCATGATATTGCATGTTGAGGGGATTGTCTGAGGGGTCTTTGCAAAAGGAAGATGCAGCTGTGAATGAAGTACTTTGCAATCACCCCTGTTGGTCTTGCCAGTTGCACTCAAGTGGATTTGCAAGGTGAAACAGATCAGGGACCTTCCTAATTTGGTGGCAAATGCAAAAGAGTGTGGCACTAGAGCCAGGTAAGAGGAGATAGATTGCTGAAATAGTGTGAGAGCTGTTCACATCTATGTAGTCAGGCATTATGTGCTATTGGTATAAAGGTAAAGGTTTCTCCTTGACATTACGTCCAGTTTTGCCTGACTCTAGGGGGTGGTGCTCATCTCCATTTCCTAGCGGAGGGAGCCAGCGTTTGTCCGCAGACAGTCTCTGTGGTTGTGTGGCCAGCATGACTAAACACTGAAGTGCACAGAATGCTGTTACCTGCCCACCGAAGTGGTACCTTTTTATCTACTTGCATAGGTACTGGTATATACTGCCAGCTTAATAGTAAATGGCAGAACTGCTAACTGCATCCTTCCCAGTGCTACTCTGGGAATCTTAATCCTAGAAGGACTTGTGAGTGTCAGGAAAAGAGTCTGAGGAATCAAGGGCTTGTTTTTGCCAGAGGGTATTTTGCCTTCTTATGTAAGCTTCTCGCCTAGGTTTTCTTGTTCCCCTGTCCTTGAGACCAGGTTCTGTTCATGGGGAGAGAGCTAAATGGAAAGCTTAGGCACAAGGCAAAGAGGTGATACCATTACCATTACCAAGTTTCTGTACCACCCAGTAGATGAAGCTGTTTGGGTGGTTTATAGCAACACATTTAGCAGGACCAGGAAAGGGGATCCTTCTTGATTCAGAGTACCCACTTGAGTTTGCCATCTTCCTTTGGCTCTATGATACACTGCAGTGTGCAGGGGCTTTCGCATTTTCTAGGGCAGTTGACTATATCTCAGGTGCATCAGTTCTGCCTAGGGAGAGAATATAATGTATGTATTTGCATCAGGAAAGGGGGGTGAGGGGAACATTCTTGACTTGCGACTCTACGTCTTCTGGTCATTTGGCAACATATTTATTTATTTAAACCATTTCTATGCCACCCCATTCGCAAAAAGCTTCGGGGCAGCTTACAACAACAGCCTTCCAAAACTCAGTTCCCACAAATGAGTTTCATTTCATCCTAGGCAACATTTCCCTGAACAAGACCTTAATTATTTGTTTGTTAATATAAATGACATGTATTGAACCGCATTTTGTGCTAGTATTATCATTATATATATGAAAAGCAGCACTGGTTTTTTACTTTGTCAGTAGGGACAATACAATGGGACCAACCTGAGAAAAGACAATGGTTTCTGATTACTTGGATTATTTAATATTAGTATTAAAAATACAGCCAGCAAAGCAGCCAGTTTTTCAGCAGCATTATAGACTTTGTGAGAAGGAGAGTTACAAAATGAACCACATAGACATTTCTTTGGCTGAAGGGAAGATTAAGGCAACAGAACACTATCATTCATAAATAAATAAATAAATACATAAATAAATAAAACAAAGGCAGTTAGAATGTCATAGCTAAGGTGTAGAAATTCAGAGTACCAATTTGCCTTAAAGATTTCATAACCAAAAAAAGAACAGAGCAAGGGTAATAAATCAGGGAAAAAGTCTACTTTATTAAAGTTAGCCTCAAGTTAAGTGCCAGATTTAGCAACAGTTTGAAAAAAAGAATGGTAAAAGAAGTTTCTAAAAAAAGTTAGAAAATGTTGAAACTTGTCATGTAGACAGTTAAGATCTCTAACCAGTCAAAAACTTTACAGAATAGATTGAGAATAACTAAGAAAAGGTTAGAAAGGGTGGCTGGCCAGCCAGCAGGCCAAAAAATGAACAAGAAAGGGGTTTTTGCATGCACAGAGTTGGAACATGATGTTGAGGTGTAGCCTCTTCACCTCTAGTGAATTTAAGCTAGCAGTAAGGAGATGGGTCTGTGAAATTGCTGACAATCATTACACAGTAGCTAAGAAAGCCACTAGGTGGCAGCGTGGTATCATTTTTCAGTGGTTTTAAAAAATACATCTTTAGATCCATCGGACATTGGAATTGAATGCATGAACATTGGCAATTGTGCGCAGTGTACACAGATGACCAGTTTGAACAGGAAATTTGCCACTTAGTCCAAAGTGATGACTATTCACTGGGCAATGCTCTGTTCTCAATTTGTAAACATTTTCTCAGCTTGTGATGTCTGTCAATCCTTTATGCCTTGTCTATTTTGTTGCTGTCCAGTCTCTTGAAATAATAGGAAAAGATATCAAGAACTGTAGAAGAAGAGGAGGACAAGTGAATGTTGTCCACTTGTGGGGAAGGAACTCCTCATTCACAGGCATATATTTTGGTTGAGGTTGAAGACAAAGTGGGACTTTCCTTTCCTCAGCCCTGTCCCATTCTCTCTGTGTGTGTGTGTATGTGGTGGTGGAGAGAAAAGATTCATGTTCAAATTGTCATCTTTGTATATGCACACATTTGTCTGGATGTTGCAGTACAGAGGAAATTCAGGTCTGTCTTTGCCTCTTCTCCACCATTACAGACTTATGCATACCTACTTATAAGAACCTAACTTCCATTAAGATTTCTGAGTGGAACCAATAATGAGTCTTGAATATTTGCACAAATTTGCGCTGAGGGGAAAAAGGAACAACGGTACCTTTTCTGTGAAAGTGAAAAAACTTCAAAGGATTATCTTTCCGAGTCATTTGAGCTTATGATTCTGCTGCACAAGAACCTGGCAAGTTGCAGAGCCTTTAATAACTCACTGTGACCAGTTGTGATTGCACTTGCAGAAAATGCTGCTTGTATTTGCAGTGAGTTTGATAAAGGATAAATGTTAATGACAGCCGATTTACCATCTGCTGATTTTATAACGAATGCATATCATTTAGCTTGAGAATGTGGACAGGTTCTTTGCATGTCTATGACCCACTGCTTACTCTTTGAATCAGGGTATGCAACCTTTTTGAACCTGTGGGCACATTTAGCTATTTGAGAAATTTTGTGGGCAGCATTATAAAATGGCTGCTGTGGAAGGCATGGCAATGAATAAATCATTTGCTCAAAGGATTGACTATGAGGTTAGAGATGGAACACTAAACAATACCTTTGAACCCCTTTTTCAGCTCCAGCAGAAACTGATCCATGCTAACTGCGTATAAGAAAATGTGCTAATTTAAACAAAAAAGGGAGAAGTGTAGCACCTTGTTGAGTGTTAAGAACGGTGTCTGGGAACAAATCGGTACCTGTGGATGTCACGTTCCCCGTTTGTGCTCTGGATACCTGCTCACAGAATAGTAGAGTTGGAAGTAGCCGGAGTGCCATCAGGTCCAACCACTGCTCAGTGCAGGACTCCAAGTTAAACCGTAAGATGTCTGTCCAGTTGCATCTTGAATGTTTCTGGTGTGGGAGAGCCCACAACTTTGCTAGGTAATTGGTTCCATTGTCATACTACTATAACAGTCAGCAAATGTTTCCTGATATCTAGCCAGAATCTGGGTTCCTGTAACTTTGAGCCCATTATTCTGTGTCCTGTACTCTGGGATGATTGAGAAGAGATCCTGGTCTTCCTCTTTGACAGCCTTCTCACCCTTTTTCTTTTTAACAATAATCAAGATTGTTGAAAACTTTCAGGGATGGGAAGGTTGAAGACCAGAACTTCAGAGGTGGTGAATGCTTCTTTCCATCAAGACAAGGGCCCTTTGTCTTCAGGGAGGCAATTATGGAAGCAAAATTGGAGAAATTTAGCTTATATCCCATGGAGATGGCCAACTACTGTCTGGTCCCCAGTCTGTCCTTTCTAACAATACTCTAGAGAGAGTAGATTCCATGGAGTTCAGGAAGAAACTGATTCCATTCTGTAATCTGGTCATATTTGGGATAGAAGCAGGCTTAGTAGCTTTAGTAGATAATATTTGCTGGACCTGGCTGGTGCAAGTGCAGTTTTCTTGTTCCTCTGGACACCATGGATCAGTAGCCACCATGTTTTGATTATTTGTTTGGTTTCCTGTTAACTGATTCACTGTTACAGTGGTTCTGCTCCTATCTGGATGGTTGATCACAGAAGGCTGTGTTGGGTGGATGCCTCCCTATTCCATGACTTTATTAGTGCCTAAGGTTTCAGTCTTACCTGTCATGATTTTCAGTAATGATATGAAACTGCTGGCCATGAAAAGCCTGAACTGCACACCAACACACTGTGGACGTACAGATCTTTCTCTCTTTTCCACATGAATCCCAGAGAGACTGGGGATGTCCAGGATGAGGGTTTGATGTTGGAAAATGGGCTGAAACTATCCAGATAAGATAGAGGATTTGTGAATTAGGAAACTGGCTCTTCTTGATGATGACTCCAAGTTATGTCCAGGTGATATTGTACTCTCTTGAAAGAACAGGTGTGCCAGTTGGAGGTTCTGCTGGACTTGAACTATCTGATGACGCCCAGGTGGTGATGGTGATGCCCCACATCCATCCCACCCGTGTAGAGTCTTCCCACCCCTCACTGCTTCACACAGACACATTCAGTCATGCCTCTTGACTGATTGTCATTGTCTGACTTTCACATGCAGACACACATGCTTTTCCCCATCACCTCTCTGAAGGAGGCAATCTTTGTCGACACCCACACATTAAATCTCCTCTCCCTTCCTAGGTTTTTTTTTCTCTTTGCTTGGAGAGGAGTGTTAATGCTGAAGAAAAAGCCATGAAATACAAGCTAGAGCAGTGGGAGATGGTCAAGCATGACATACTGTGTTGCTTCTCTTTGAGGAATGTTATTCTTGAGATAGAAACCACATATTATGTTCGAATGGCGCACCATTTTACACCCTAGAGATCCAGAAGAGAAAGAAGTGAGAAGGGTTCTAGAGACCCCGGAAACCTCAGGAGAGACTCCGAGGGATACCATGCACTCCATGGATTGCTTTAGATTGATGTATTTATATATTCTTTGCATGTAGAAACAAAGGGTTTAAAAGTAGCTTTTTCATTTCTTTTCTATAGACTATTTCAACTGGGATAACTACCTGAAAGAAACAGGATCCATAGCTGCTCCCTCACATTGTTTCAGACAGGTAAATTATTTCAAATATAAATGAGTATACATATTAAATTTACATTTCTGGTATAAATAGCAGGCCTAGATGCCACTTTATACTTCTCAGATTTGTTAAATTTAATGTAGGTATATGTTAGTATTTTGCAAGCTCTGTATATTCTTAATGTAACCATTGGTAAATATTTGAAAAAAGATGGGCTTTTAGAATATTAGTATTAATCACATACATGAAAGGTTTCTACTATAGAGATATTAAGCCTTCTACAGGGCTGCTATTCAAAATGTACTTCATTGAAAGTAAATTTCATTAAAATCAGGGATAAACTAAATGCTATGCTGAATGTGTTTTGTGCAGCTACATCCAGGGGTTTTTTTTGTCTCTATTCTGAAATACAGATGTTGGAGGTAGGATTTTGTAGTAAGCAAGAGGGCCTTGGGATTATGCCTCAGCTATGAGCCCAAACAAAAATAAACTTAATCTCTCTCTCTCTCTGTCTCCCCACCCCAGTGTACACATGTGGAGAGGGAGAGAGGATATAAATTTGACAAATAAATAATAAAATAATAGGGAAGAATGACATCCCACTCACAATCTTTTCTCACATCTCTAAATAAAAAGCAAAAGTGCAGCTGTATTTTGTGCATTCAGCATAAGGTAGCTTGGTCCTCAGTGAACACAGTGCAAGTTCCAAAGTTCACAGCTGAAGTATCAGCTTACTGGAAAAGTGCAAGTTATGAATTTGGGTAAGAAACAATATATTTGACTTGAAAGTGACATAGTGGAACCTTTAAATTCACTGGGTTTGTGTGTTACTATCTCTTAGCTTATGTGACCTGATGTGGTAGGACCTCTGTATTTGCTATCTCAGTTACCTTGCTTTCACTCTACTGCAGTTGAGTGCAGTTCTCAACATTCACAGGGGTTAAGGGTACAGGACCCCTGCAAAGGTAGAAAAACCACAGATACCTCTAGAGAAAAACTATCTGTGGTTTCAGGCATCCACTGGGGGACATGGAACGTATCACCTGTGGATACAGGGGTCCTATTGTAATGTGCAAATATAATAGCAACTATAAATTCTTTGTTAAATTTACAAATGATTTATAAGAAATTTAAACTGTATTTACTTTAGATAGGATAATTGCCCAAGGCTAGAAAATTTCTAGGTGGGATATCTAGGTGCTAGCCTTTTAATTGAGGTGATAGATTTGATTTAGAGCCAGTGTGGCGTAGTAGAGCCAGTGTGGTGTAGTGATGAAGAGCATGGGACTGGGACTCAGACGATCTGGGTGCTCAGCCATGGAGCCAACTGGGTGACTTTGGGCCAGTCACAGACTCTCAGCTCAACCTACCTCACAGGGTTGTTGTGGGGATAAGATGGAGGAGGAGAATGATGTAAGCTGCCTTGAGCCCTTTGTAGGAAAAAGGCAGGATATAAATCAATAAATACATTTTTTATTTATTGGTTACCTGAAGGAGCGCTTACGTCCATATATGCCCAGCCGCCCCCTGAGATCAGCAGGAGAGGCCCTCCTCCGGGAGCCCTCAGTGAAGGAAATTAGGAGGGTGGTTACTCGGAGGAGGGCTTTCTCAGCGGTGGCGCCTAAGTTATGGAATGCGCTTCCCAGAGAGGTCCGCCTGGCGCCGTCGTTATTTGTTTTTCGGCGCCAGGCGAAGACCTTTTTATTTAAGCAGCATTTTAAATGTTAATATTACTGAGTTTTATTTGGCCAGGG
The DNA here is from genome assembly GCF_004798865.1 of Varanus komodoensis. Classification (NCBI taxonomy): domain Eukaryota; kingdom Metazoa; phylum Chordata; class Lepidosauria; order Squamata; family Varanidae; genus Varanus; species Varanus komodoensis. Next base: position 167,139 of record NW_025335941.1, on the reverse strand, counting down.
CGGCTTATTTTATTCTAATGTATATATTTTAATTGTTATTGTTTTAATTTATTGCGTATTTTATTCTATGTTGTGAGCCTCCCCGAGGCTTCGGCAAGGGGCAGCATAGAAATGTTTTAATAAATAAATAAATAAAATAAATTTTTAGCGTCAAAGGATGTTAAGCAGTTAGTTACAGAGACCAGGAAGCTTAGTAAAGCTTTCAGACTGTCCAGAATTACTTCTGACTAGCTAAACAATTTCTGCTGAATCTCTCCGGAGAACATAGTCCAATCAAAGCCTTATCTTTCCTTTCCTGTAGTCTAGGATTCCACCTAGCAATGATTTCAAAGTGGGGATGAAATTGGAAGCTCATGACCCTCGCAATGTTACCTCAGTGTGTATAGCTACAGTTATTGGAATCACGGGTGCCAGATTAAGGTTGCGACTTGATGGAAGTGACAACAAGAATGACTTTTGGAGGCTGGTGGATTCATCTGACATACAACAAATTGGAACCTGTGAGAAAAAAGGAGGCATGCTTCAGCCACCACTAGGTAATAAATCAGGAGGCTAACATGTATGGCATCATAGTTTGATTTTGAGTCATGATTATTTTACGCAACTTAGCAAAATGCAAGCTAGCAAAGAAGAGAATCAGAACAAACTAAATCTATTTATGACTTGTCTTCTGTGGTGGCTTTGTACTTGTGGAAAATGTTTATGCTTGTACATGGCAGGGCATCCAGTTCTCCCCCACTTTATCCCACATCAGCCCTTTGTATTGCATCACACCGTCTTCCATGTTAAAGGATTCCCCAGTCCCCAGGAGCAGCTTTTGGGGGACTGCAGTAGGTAGCAGCAATTAACAAGCATCAGGGGAAGACTAGATATGCTTTCACCATCGGCTATAATGCTGTATATTGCCGTGTCCAAGCAATTGTACACGATATTTCCAGGTAACTCCCTTCTAAAAATGGTGTACACTTATGAGTTGCCTTTCAACCCAAATCAGTGTGCCAGCATGACTTACAAGTATATTTTTGAAATACTGACGCCAGAACACGCTGTCGTGTATGCTGGATCGCTGTGCTGGGTGGAGATGACTGGGATATTGTTTGTCCTCAAAATTCACCAGACCAGTGTCCTACAGCTGTCCCTTGGAACACTGGCATCAAGCATTTATATTCTTTACTTCTCAGCCTTTTCTTTTATGTCCCTTTGCTTTTCCATCCAGGATCTCTGTACTTGGTAAAGATCATTGCTAAATGTTGCCTTCCCCCTCAATTTTTCCCTGTACGAGTTGACCTACACAGCTGAAGACTTTGAATCACCCCTTCATGATTTTCCAACTCAGCCGTTTCAAGCCCACTGTGTTTTGAAATAGCACTCCCTTTTCTGGTTCAGTTTGCCTGTTTGTTTTTGGTCATTCTTCAGCATCTTTCACATTTGCATGGCAGGTTTACACTTTGAGATATCCTAACAGAAAAAGATGGCAAAAGTCATGGTTGTTGTTACATATAAAGAAAGCAAACAAAATGGAAGTAAAATTAAACATGGTTTTACAGTTAATTTACTGCTGCTTAATTAAAACATGGCCCCTGGTAACATGTCTGCATGCATGATGGCTCTGTTGTGTCTCCCAAAGCCTGATCCTTACCCTTTTATTGAGCCAGCTTGGCAGACAAGGCTTTTGTCTTACTTAGCTGCTTGTGTGTGGGATGGCTGTATTGTGTAGTATTTAGACTCCTGAAAGAGAAAGGCAGAGACAGAGAGAACCAAGCTTGCAAAGAGAGGCCTTGATAAAAGGTGTTACGTTGTATTTTGTCCTTTTGTGTTTTCTGAAGATAGGCAGAATTCCAGTTCCAACACTGTTGCTTAGCTGAAAATGTTTTTAAAACATTTTTGTTGGCAGTTTTACAATAGGCTAAGCAGGGAGCTAATTGTGTGTATAATTGCCTCCTGCTAGCTTTATTCAAAAACTGATCTTTCCCCAGTGGTATAGGACCTCCTGGTCTCAGCAGTCCTATTCCTCTTGTAATATGATCAGTCTCAAAATGCCCCCCTCTCCAACATGAAATGCAGTTGATTCTCACATGTTGCACCAGGTGCTTAGCTTGTTGTTGTTGTTAGTCGCGAAGTCGTGTCCGACCCATCGCGACCCCATGGACAACATTCCTTCAGGCTTTCCAGTCCTCCACCATCCCCTGGAGTCCACTTAAGCTCACACCAACTGCTTCAGTGACTCCATCTAACCACCTTATTCTCTGCCGTCCCTTTCTCCTTTTGCCTTCCATCATTCCCAGCATTAAGCTCTTCTCCAGGGAGTCCTTCCTTCTTGTTTGGTGGCCAAAGTATTTGAGTTTCATCTTCAGTATCTGGCCTTCTAAAGAGCAGTCAGGGTTGATCTCCTCTAGGACTTACCGGTTAGCTTAGCTTAGTTTTGCTTAATTGTGGTTGTAGTTTTTAGTGGAAAAAGCCTCCACAGTATGTACACTCCTCCTCATATTTTGTTTTAAAATTGATATTTATCCAATGGAGATAATACCACTTATGAAGGCTTTTTGTTTGTTAAAACCCTAATTTTGCAAATCTGTTTTTGCACAATTTAGGGTTCCAGATGAATGCATCTTCTTGGCCAATGTTCCTCTTAAGAACACTAAATGGAGCTGAAATGGCCCCTGCATCATTTTTTAAGAAGGTAAGAAATTGAACTGCAGTTGCTTCTGAGAATTTTAGTACATCAAACTGTTCACCATGCAAGAAAAGAAAGTTATGTAAAATGGCTGGACACAGGGAGGAAACATGCTATCTTAATAAATGTAAAACTATTTTCCCTGAGTTTGCAGTTAAGAGCTTTTGTAATATATTACTAGTAAAGTAGTTTCAAAGCATTTTATAAGTCATGAATGCAAGACAAACCTTATTGCTTAAGGGAGTGATCCTGTTGCCCTGTTGCGGAAGCTCATGAGCTTCTGCATTCTGTGGTTTATTGAGCATCCAACGGAAGGCACGTTAGTGTGATCTTCATCCCTGCCACATCTTGTGCCCTGCATTTTATCCAAAGAGCTTTTTTTCAGCAGTTTTATCTATTGGTATCAGTCTTTTTCCCTTCCTGCCATGCCCTGCTTTTCCTTCCAAGGGCCAGCTGTGACTGGGAGTGGGGAAGCCAAAATAGTTTGTTCTTCACCAGCTGCAAGGGGTTTGTCTTTCAAAGCCCCAGCCATGAGATCATAGGATTTTTAATGCCTGTAATATAAAATTCTGTTACCATATATAAGGAACATGACAATTGAAATTTAATAGGAAACTTTTTTTCAACCTTTATATGGCTTCCAAAATGACATCTCAGCAATTTAACATTTTTAAGCATTGTGATTTGTCTTATCCATGTAAATTCAAGTGCTGTTCTGTGCACAAACATGGCCAGTCATAAGTTTCTCGTTTTGACTGAAAATTATTGTTACACAAACGGTCTTTATGTCTTGGGTAAAATGGAGGCATAACTCTTACATTCTTAAATTGGAGGGATTCTTTGCCTAGAAAACGAAAATGAAAAAGTAGCGTTTGTGACTCTAAATATTTTGCATGCATTTAGAAATTCTTGAATTAGATAGGGAAAGCAGAATGTTAGAAAGGGAAGCAAGGACACACAGAATATAACCAGTATAGAGGGACAATGGAATAGGCAAGATGTCAAATGAGAGGTCATGTGAAAGTGCACAAGTCAAAGGAAATATAGGCACAATGTCTATATCATCTAACAGTATACTAATATGTGTCAAGTATGGGTAATATTGCTGTGTCCTTTATCTCAATCCTGCTATTTCTTTTTTCTTTCCTGAGAGTGTAGAATTGTCCTAAAGCTAGAAGCATATATATTGATGTTTTATGAAGAATAGGAACTGGACTGTTTCAGAAAATCGTAGGAATCTGTGTAAAATAATGTGTGTAAACTTAGAAAAGAATAATAAAGTTGTTGTCACATTAACTTGAAAGACCTAAATCAGGCTCAAATGCAGGATTTTTATTAATGTTATATTCAAAATACTCACTGTGAAATATTAACTTCTCCCCATCAAATTTGCCAAGTAACCCAATAAACAAACAAAAATGCAAGGAGGAGGAAAGAATAAAGCTCCATCATGGAAGCAATTCATCACTTGAGCATCCATTGAAGTCACATTATGCAAGTTTGAATGGCTTTATAAGAGAGCCTCCTGCTAGTTTACAAACATGCTTGAAGCATAATCTTGAAGCTTGTAAATGGCCAATTCATGGCCTCTTTTGACACTGATAAGTGTGACACTGGAAACTATTTTGGCATTTTAGCTACACTGTAACTCTGTCTTCTTTATTCATTAATGAGGGTCTACAAACTTTATCTTGCTTGACAATTCTCTTTCTTTCATTGGTAACTAAAGGAACAAATACATGTCTTGAATTGTGAGAAATCTCCAAATAATTCTGTTGCATTTATTCTTAACTCTCTACATGTTGTGCTCTATAAAACCTGTCATTTAGTTTTAAAGCCTGCTTTCCCCCCCTTACTGTAGTGATCTGGGCCATAGAAAATATAAGAAAAATGTTTGACATATGAGTGTTGAATTCTGTTTATCTTTTGGAACATGAGTAATTTTGCCTAACAAAGTCATATAAACTCATTTCTTTCAAGATTTTCCTATATACATAAATGTTTGGCTCTTCTTATTTTGGTAGGAACCTCTGAAACCTTCTCCAAACTGTTTTAAAGTTGGAATGAAGCTAGAAGCAATAGACAGGAAAAACCCTTATTTAATATGTCCTGCAACCATTGGGGGTGTTAAAGGCGATGAAGTTTTTATTACTTTTGATGGATGGCGAGGGGCATTTGACTATTGGTGCAAATATGATTCCCGAGATATCTTTCCAGTTGGATGGTGTGACTTAACAGGAGACGCTCTGCAACCACCAGGGAACAGTGGTAAGCAATTTTTATCAGTTCAAATTTCATCGTTTAGTGGTCTTGCTAGAAAACATCAGAAAATGCATACGTTCTTGGTAATCTTTTCTTCACTATATGACAGTGCAACAAAAGTCAAAATAGAATAAAATAAAACCCAAGGCTAAGGCTAAATCTAGTCATTAATGTTATTTACATTGCAATCCTGTACTTGTTAATTCACAAGTAAGCCCCAGTGTGTTTAAAGAAGATTAATCCAAAGTAGGATTTAAGTTGGTATAGGATTGCAGCTTAAAAGAATGGAATATTAGGGAGCAATCCTATGGACCAAATATAACATGTGAGAGGCCATAGGAAAGCTTGGATTCCCCAATCCAAGGCTGAAGTCAGCACTGACCTGAGAATGGGGAATTGGAAAACTGATCCTCTTCCCCTGCTCCTTGTAGCTGCTGTGGAAAGTATTATGCCAACTGGCCCCCAAGGTGAGAAAAGTGACCTCAGAGAAGGGAACAGGTGGAGGGGCAGAGACTGGTGAATCCAGGATACTGGCTATCCTGAAGCATGTCCAGCCTCCTTCCTATCCCCTATGAAATGCTCCAGGTAGATGGTCAAATAGTGACAGATTTTATTTTCCTGGGCTCCAAGATCACCGCAGATGGGGACTGCAGCCAAGAAATTAAAAGACACTTGCTCCTGGGGAGGAAAGCTATGGCAAATCTAGATAGCATACCAAAAAGCAGAGACATCACCCTGCCAACAAAAGTGCATATAGCCAAGGATATGGTTTTCCCAGTTGCAATGTATGGGTGTGAAAGTTGGACCATAAGGAAGGCTGAGTGCCAAAGGATTGAGGCTTTTGAATTGTGGTGCTGGCGGAGACTCCTGTGAGTCCCTTGGGCAGCAAGGCGATCAAACCGGTCAGTCCTAGAGGAGATCAACCCTGACTGCTCTTTAGAAGGCCAGATACTGAAGATGAAACTCAAATACTTTGGCCACCTAATGAGAAGGAAGGACTCACTGGAGAAGAGCCTAATGCTGGGAATGATGGAAGGCAAAAGAAGAAGGGGACAGCAGAGGATGAGGTGGCTAGATGGAGTCACTGAAGCAGTCGGCGTGAGCTTAAGTGGACTCCGGGGGATGGTGGAGGACAGGAAGACCTGGAGGAATGTTGTCTGTGGGGTCGTGATGGGTCCGACACGACTTCGCGGCTAACAACAACAGATGGTCAAAAGAAGCTACCCAGCAAAAAACGTACAGCATGAGAATAGGAAGGCAAAGATTTCCTCTGCTGCTTCCACTGCTCTGCACAGGACTGCAGCCTTAGTCTGTTTGTTGGCTTGTTAAGCATTCCATTGGTTCAGACCTTATAGAAAATTACAATCTTCTGCTAGGTGATCATGCTGACTATTGTTGGACTCACATTATTATTCATTACTTTTCAGTACTGCATGTAACCAAAGCTCTCTGGGTGGTTCACAACATTAAGTTACTCATCCAGATTTCAAACAGGCCCGACCTTGGTTAACTTCCAAGATTAGGTTGGATCAGGCACTTCAGGCTATATGGAAGCCTGTATATGTCCTCCCTCCTCTTGTTTTGATCCCATGAAGAAATTATTGGATCTTTTTATTTTAAATGAATTATACATTTTTTCATGACAAGAAAAGATTGTGGTTTCAGATACTAGCTTGCTCCCACTAACTTTAATGTTCACTAATTTTAATTCACCTGAATTCTGATCAATTGAAGTTTAATTTAAAACACTGCAAGTATAACTATGATAACACATGTGTAATTCAGAAACTATGTGAAATGATGACGTTCATTTCCAATTTTAAATAAACCTTTTTTTCTCATAATACTCAACCTCAGAGAATCAGGCCTATGTTACCACACTTAAAAGTGAAAGTATTTCACATCATTTTGTCTATCCTTTGCATATTTCACAAAGGCTCAAAAAAGACATTACTATGAAACACTATTTAGCAAATATGCCTTAAAAATACTGTACTGAGTTGTACAAAAGGGCTTTGATCCTAGCCTAGTGGTAAGGGGCCTTAACATCCATCCATCCATCCATCCATCCATTTATGAAATTTGTATGCAGTCCAATTACCAACGTCTCTGGACGGCTAACAGCATAAATAAATTGACAACCCACTCTGGCTGCAAATACAATATTAAAATTCAATATTAAAATATTGATTAGATAAAAAGGTCTTAATCTGGTACCGAAAAACATATGATGATGGCGCCAGGCAGACCTCTCTAGGGAGCGCATTCCACAGTCGGGGCGCCACTGCAGAGAAGGCCCTCCTCTGGGTACTCTGTCTCCTAACTTCTTTTAGAGATGGTTCCCAGAGGAGGGCTTCTGTTGCCAATCAGGGTGCGGGAGGGCAAATAGGGAAAAAGGCGTTCCTTAAGGTATCCTGGTCCCAAGCTGTTTAGGGCTTTATAGGTAATAACCAGCACCTTGAATTGAGCCCAGACTTCAGTGGGAAGCCAGTGGAGCTGATAGAGGACTGGGGTTATATGAGAATAATGCCCAGTCCCCGACAGCCTCATGGCAGCTCTATTTCGAACCATCTGAAGTATCTGGACTGTCTTCAAGCCAGCCCCACGTAAAGCGCGTTACAGAAATCCAACCGGGAAGTAACCAATGCGTGTGTTACTGTTGCTAGGCAATCCTCCTCCAGGTAGGGATGCAGCTGATAGATTAGCCGAAGCTGAAGGAAAGCACTCCTTGCCACTGCTGTCACTTGGGCTTCTAAGGACAGCTCCGGGTCGAAGAGCACTCCCAAGATGTGGACCCTGTCCTTTAGAGGGAGTGCAACCCTGTCCAGGGCAAGGCCCAAGTCACCTACCCAGGTGCTCGAATCACTGACCAACAGAACCTCCATCTTATCTGGATTGAGCTTCAGTTTATTGGCCCTCATCCAGCCCATTGCCTCGGCCAGGCACCGGTTCAGTACAGTCACTGCCTCACCTGGATTAGTTGAAAAAGAGAAGTAGAGCAGGGTGTCATCAGTAGAAGTAGAGCAGGGTGTCAAACCTCCTGATGACCTCTCCCAGCGGTTTCATGTAGATTTTAAATAGCAAGAGAGATAAAATGGAACCCTGTGTTACTCCATGGCATAGTTGCCATGGCACAGAGCCAGAGTCCCCCGGTACCACCTTCTGGAATTGGCCTTCAGGGTGCCTCCTACTCCCAACCCCGCCAGCCTATCCAAGAGGATACCATGGTATCCTTGATGGTATCAAAAGCCGCTGAGAGGTCCAGGAGAACCTAGAGGGATGCACTCTCCCTGTCTCTCTCCCTGCACAGGTCATCATACAGGGTGACCAAGGCAGATTCAGTACCGTACCCGGATCTGAAGCCAGACTGAAATGAATCCAGATAATCAGTTTATACTTGGAGTTGTCCCACCACCACCCGTTCCAACACGTTGCCCAAAAACAGGATGTTGGCCACCGGTCTATAATTGGCGGCCATCTCTGGATCCAGAGAAGACTTCTTTAGGACAGACCTGATTACCGCCTCCTTTAAAGGAGCAGGCACCCAGCCGTCCCTCAGAGAGGCATTAATAACCTCCAGGATCCAGGAACCATGTTTGGCTTTGGTCAGCAGCCACAAAGAGCAAGGGTTGAGTAAACAGGTGGTAGGACATACTTGTACAAGCACCTTGTCCACATTATCGGGTCGCATTAACTGAAATTCATCCATTAATACCTGACCAGATGGGGTCATTGGTGTATCCCCTAAGGGATCTGAATCAGTTGTGAAGTCCAGCTCGTGACGAATCTGAGCGATTTTCTCCTTGAAGTGCTGGGCAGGTCGTCACAGCGGGCCATCGAAGGTGGTACAGGATCTTTCTTAGGGCCGGGGTATATCAGCCCATGTACCACTTGAAGAAGCTCCTCTGGATGGCACTGTGAGGAGGCAATGGAAATGGAGAAGAATTTCTTCTTCGCCGCCCTCACTGCCACAGCATAGGCTCGATAATGAGCATGTATGCGTGTTCAGTCAGATTCATCCCGTGATTTCCTCCACCTCTGCTCTAGTCGTCTCCCAACCTGCTTCATCGCCTGTAATTCAGATGTATACCATGGAGATGGACGGACTCTGCTTGGCAGGAGAGAACGCTTAGAAGCGATCGTGTCAATCGCTCTGACCATTTCCCCATTCCACAGTTCAACCAGAGCATCAACAGGAGTGCCAGCTTTTTCAACCGGAAAATCCCCTAGAGCCCTCAGGAATCCATCCAGATCCATCCGGCTCTGAGGGCGGACCATCACAGTAGGGTCCGCACCCTTACAGAGCGAAAGGCCAGCTCTGAGCTCAAACCTCACAAGGAAGTGATCTGACCATGACAAGGGAGTCAGAAGCAAATTCCTCACCCTCAAATCACCCTGCCCCGTCGAGCAAACCAGATCCAGCATGTGACCACGTTCATGGGTTGGGCCTATGACATGTTGAGACAGCCCCATGGCCGTCATGGAGGCCATGAAGTCCTAAGCTGCCCTGGTCAGAACAGTCTTGGTGTGGAGATTGAAGTCCCCCAGGACCAACATCCTGGGGGTCTTCAACACCAGGTCCGAGACAATCTCCGTCAGCTCAGGCAGGGAGTCTGATGGGCAGAAGGGTGCATGGTACACCAGCAGAATCCCCAATCTGTCTCGATTGCCCAGCACCAGGTAGAAACACTCTAGACCTGGTTTCGACGGAACAGGAAGCCCCGTGAGGGAAATTGAGGCTCGGTGAATTAAAGCGACCCCCCTCCCCTCCCCTCCACTATGGGTCCAATCTGGATTGGGACCCCTACACTCTACTAAAGTAACTAAAGAATAAGGGAAACATGTAGCAGTTAGACACATTTAAAGTAATGGCTTTAGTGTGCTTTATATATTGCTTTCTGTTCATCACATTCATGTCAGAGACACCATCTAATTGGTGCCTATGAGACGAACACCATTTTTCCATTAACAGATGCATTAAATAAGTTGTGAATGTTTTGCAAAAGTTCAGCCATATTTGTTTTGCTGCTGTTCAAAAGATGTTTATTGCCTTGAAGTCTTATTTGTATGGACTTTGTAAATCAGGCTTCTTCGTAATTTAGGATATGGTTATTTGAAACACTTTTACTCCAATCTTCAGGCAAGACAATTTGTGGATCAATAGAAGGACAAAAGACAAGACAGTCCCTGTCCTCCAGCTTATAATCTAAAATACATGGCACAAAAACAACAAAAAGGATGTGGGGGGAGGGAAAAGGTAACTACCGACACCAGTTGTTAAAGTTACAAAGAGTTTTTAAAGTTATGAAGAGAGAGAAGAGGAGCCAAAAAGAGAGGGTGTCTCAGCAGAGCTGATTTAATGGCCCTGCATCCCTTTTCTTTTTTTGGCTCTGCATCCTGAGGCAATGGCTGCTGCTAGTTGTCAGTAGAGGAAGACAAAGGCATTCACATAATGGATTTGACTGTTTTGAGTCTGTTTCGTATAAATTCTTAAATGTCTAGCTCTTGAAAAATTGTACGCTGTTGAACATTCCCCCTGCAAAAAAGATGCTGCCAATATCTACAAACGTATAGTATTTTTTAGTTCTGAATACAGTTCCTTTGATGAACCTGCGTAGAATGTTTGGAGCATATTCTCACGAGAGTAACTTATCTGAAAACAAGCATACTATACTGCAACTTGTGGAAGCAATTGAAATATTCAGTGCACTTTTGTGTACTGCAAGGAATTATCTGCATCACTAAAAACCTATATAAGGTATCAGTATTCCAAATGTAGGCAGTCATGTAACCATTTTTTTGCTTCCCGTTCCTCTTGTTTGCCTGGCATGCTGCAGTTTCCATATCAAAAAACTTTAATAATGTTGCTTAGGATCAGAGGCTGCTGCTGCATACAGGCAAGAGACCCAATGGTTGATGTCTTAATTGTTTTGCTAGTGCAGCAAGAAACAAAATGCTTTGTTTTGTTTGTGGACTGGCAAGGGCTATTGTCATGCAAAACAGTTCTCCAAAATGAGCAATAGCGCTTTCCACTCCTACCAGCTACACACTCTGTATTAATAACAGAGTGACACTACCACCTTCTTTTTTTAAAATACATGACCATTTTTAAACAAAGTCTGTTGAGACTAACAAATCATTTTAAAGGTTTTGGCTCTTGTGGCTCAGTTGAGATAACTTTGTCTCCAGATGTAGTAGACTAGCAGCTGTTTTTTGTTTTGTTTTGTTTTTTCATGCCCTTTCACTTCTTTCCAGTTTCTTTGACCTCATGTAACCTTTGTTCTCCTCCTGAAGTCAGGGGTGAAAGAAGTAGAAGCAGGTGACTGATGGTCAGTGTCAATAGATCCTTCAGACAATATGTGAATTGCTTTAGCAGTCTCAACTCCACTCTGTTTCCTCCCCCTTTTTCTTAAACCAACAAATGCAAATTGCTTCATCCTGATTTGCTAGCATAACAATTCAGTGCCTGCTGCCCAAGCAGTGTGGGAGTTGCTTTTTCAACCTCAGTTCCTGTAAAAAGAAAGTAGTTTGGAGTTTAATCTTTTGGGTGGCTAATATAAATGACAGTTGACTCTCTGGAATATAAAGGTAGGGAAGAGCAAATTTTATATGGCCTTCCAGGAAAGGCTCCTTATTATTGCATTTGCAGCCCTTGCTTAGCAAGGACTGTTAACCCTTTTTGTTGAGAGTTTGTGTGTGTAAAAGCATATAGTTGCTCATTTTCATCTTGCAGCACTGAAGCAAATTTTCTTTACATTTGTGAATGCTTATTTTCTCAGCTTTTGGATTTACAATGATCCGTTGACATTTCAGCACAGATAGACTCATAGACTTACAGCTAGATTCTAAACCAAATGTATTCTTGTAACACGTTCTTAATTGTTTACAATTTGTATTATTTTACTGCACTATATTATGCATGCCTATTTGGAAGTACATTCCATTGGTTTAATTGGAGATTACTCCCAGGTAAGTGGGTGTAGGATTGCAGCTTCAGTAACTATAGATGTTAGAAATAAGTTAATACTGATTGTTCTGTTTCCAGAAAAAGGATGTATGCCTATGTTTGTGTGTGCAACCACATGTTTATAGTATATACATCTTGAGAAATTCACTTGCTTTTTAAGTTTGGCTTGTGAGATGGCAAAGCGTTTAGCTGAAATGAATAAAATTTATTTTATTTAAAATCAAGCACATAATTTTGAGGCAGTATGCTTTTTCAAACCACACATTGTGGACTATTTGTGTTTGGCATGTGTATGTAATGAAATCTATACCTTTATCATTATACTATTTTTAAAAACCTTGAATCAGTATTTATTTCCTGATTATCAAAGTATATGGACAGTAACTTGAATAGGTGTACCTTGCCATTAAATCTTCATGGCATACTGATAAAATGTCTGGCTTTTTTCCTGAAGTACAAATGATTGGTTACTTTTGAATGTAAAGAGCAAACAAATAAATAAACAAATCACATGCTGGCTGGAGATTATGGGAATTGTAGCTGTACGCATCTTCAGGCCACCAGGTTGGGGGATTCTGTGGGGGCCATTTTTAATTGAAAAAGTAGTGTTACTACATAATGAAAGCACTAGTTTCCAATTCCTTTCCACCCCCTGTGTGGGGTTTTCTTGTTTAATACAAGCAGTATATGCAGATATTGTTAATTCTTAATCCTTAAGAAATGGTCAACAATGCATTAATTGAAAAGTGTCATGTTCAAGTCATCCAGATCTGGGAGGTACCAAACATTTTTGTTTGTTTGTTTCATATTGAATCAGCTGCATTAAGATATGGACAGTGTTTTTTTTTTTAAATAAAATGAACCACAGGAATCCAAGTGAGCACAGAGGACGGAGGAGAGAAGAAGCCCACAAAGATGCCCACATCTGCTGTAGCTGTATTTTGATGCACAGAAATAAAAATTTTCCTAGCATACATATGATTACCTGCAGATTTCTGCACATTAGGCTGCTGGTAAAGGCGTTGCTTCCTTATCTGGTGAAAAATCAGCAATCCTAGTCTCTAAACTTCTTAAGATACTAGATTGAATGCACATGTTTAAAGTGTAATCACAGGTTGTAGAAAGTCATTTTAAATGCTGGTACCTAGGTGTTTGCTCATAGATTTTGATACAGTAATTTTTAATTTTCCCCTCAGTTTCTAGTACAAAGAATAATACAAAAACCCAGAGTTCCCCATCCAAAGTGACTCGACGCTCCATGCAGTCTCCACAGAAATCAGCTGCTCCAGTTCCTGCTCCTACACCAAGAGGCAGGAAACCGAGTCGTGGAAAACCACCAGCTCCATCTGCAGTCCTTAGGAAAGGCAGGTCTCCCAAAACTATTCCTGTGTCAAAAAACGCATCTCATAAGGAAAATCTCAAAAAAAGGAAAAAAGGCTTAAAGCCAGGAAGGAAGGTTAGCAAATTTGTTTACCTCCACATTCAATGGCAGATTGATTTTACATTTTCCTTTTGTACTGCTCTTACTATTTAAAGAAGCCCACATCATTTCAATTTCTCTCTCTCCCCTGCTTCCTGTTTTGTGCAAACTCTTTACTAAGTGTTTTAGTAAACACAGAAGGACAGTTCATATGGCATATATAGTATAATCCAGTTTAAATGCTGTAAACCACCCTGAGACTTTTAAGTATGGGACGATATAGAAAAATTTATAAATATTTGCTCTATCCACTGCTTCAGTTACTGTGGTTTCATTTAACCATGGTTGACTGCAGTCCAAAAACTTAAATAGAAAATTCCAGGGCCAAACTATTGGGGATATAATAGAGGGAAAGCCGGCAGTGGGTGACAGGGTGAGAAAGAGGGATTAGTCAGCTTTCTGAGTGTGCTAAGGCAAGGAGTGAAGCATGTACATGCCAAAAATAGCGGAGGAAGCAATCATTTAGTGGGTGGAACCATTGTGGGAGATGATGGGATCCAGTATTAAGAGTTAAGGTTTGGTGGGTGCTAGATATATTCACAGTGTTTCTACTTTCATGGGGATTCTGCTGCCCTACCCCCTGCAAATGTGTGTGTTCACTATTGTTTGCAGTTTCAGGCATCTGCTGGATGTTGAGCGGGGGGGTTGGAAACTGTGCCCCTTGGATATGGGGTCCTACTGTACTGTGAAAGCCCACAGGTTAGCTAACTCATAGTTGCTTAGTATTACATGTGAACCAGGTCAGAGTCTTTGTCTGGGTGTCTAAAATTATGAATTACAAGGGATATATTATATTGTTTCAGAATGTCCCTCTTAAGCCAAAGACACATACACCTGCTCTTTGATTCCTAGTTTCTCTCTCCTTTATCTCTCATTGTCCTGAGCCATTAATTTAGTCTTAACCTGAATGTGGATCAACCCTTTACTGAATTCCCTGCTGGCTCTGTGCCTGTAAGTGGTTAGAGCTTCTTCGCTACAGGCTAGTTCACTAATAGGATTGCTAACCATGCAATGTGCCCTTGGAAATTCCATCCTTGCCTGGGAGTTACTGTGTTTTGGACTGTAGCATGGCAGATTTATATGTTTCTGTTAGAGCTCACAAGGACAGTGTAAAGGACACTGAAATTGATATTTGCTATTCTTGCAGGGCTTACTTTTAGCAACTTTGAGTCCAAGAAAAAAAAAAAAAACGCAGTTGAGGCTTGTTGACATAGCTGAGTTTAGCCAACTTAGGCTGACTTTCTATTGAGCAACCTGTCCTATGAATGCTTTCACATGGTAACTGATTCAAGTTGATGTCATTGGTCAGCCCATTCTCAAGAATGCCTCAAATATGGATTGGGATTGGAAGTAGTAGAGCTGAAATTTTGATGTTATTCTGAGTGCATTTTACAGTTTAGAGATAAGTGTCAAGTTTTAGTGGATATTGATTTTAAGGTAGTCTGTCTTCTTGCAGAAAATACAGGTTTTTTTAATATAAAGTCAAGGCTATTTCTTCTCTTTTAAAAAAACAGAAAAAAATCTTACCAGTGCAGTCTCCAGTATTTTCTCCTCCCCTTACTTCTGCAAAAGTGGACAACAGCACCTCTCAGATACATAAAGATGGGCCTATCAGTGGTTCAATGGCAGCTGTCATTTCAACAGGTAAAGAGATCATCTATTGCACACACACAAAAGATGCTTGTCCTTTCTGGGGCCATAAGCTGAAGGTTACAGAATTACCAGAAAAGTAGTTTGGAGTTCTGCATGGTTAAAGACATTTACGCAAAGCAAAGTTCTGAAGATAGCTAAGAGGGTTTGACACTGGTTTTGAATATTCATTTTACTTTTGTGTTTGAATGGATAAGTGTTTTAAATGTATTTATTGCATTTTATACCATTCAGTAGTCCAAGCTTTGTAAGCAGGTTGCAACCATTAAAAACATAAAACACAAGATGATAGAATACAATATAAACTATTAAAACCGCAATATAGAAATAATAATGAAATAGAACCTATCTACACTGCAGAGAATAAAAATCCAATACTAAATTTAAGGGGATTTCCACATCAGAAAAGCCCCTCCTCTTTGTACTTCATTTCCTTTAGTGAGAACCACTAGAGAAAGACTGCCAAGTTGATCTTAGGGTCCAGGTACGTGTATATATGAGAGAAAGAAATCCTTCAGGTAACTTGGTCCCAACCCTTTTAAGACTTTGAATGTTAATACCAGTACTTTGAATCAGGCCCTGACACAGACTTAATAACCACTGCAAATGACGCCCTGAAACTATGAAGCCAATCTTGAGTGGAGACACCCTCCCTCCACGCACACACCTGGACTATCCAGTAACGGTATTGTTGTCTTGTTTAAATTGAGTATCACTTTCTTGATCCCTTTCCAGTCCATTATTACACCTAGGTACTGGTTCAAAATCCAGTTCCTTACCTGCATTTGATGAAAAGGAGGGAGAGAGCTGGTGTCACTGCATAATGGTGGCACCTCAATCCCCATCTCTGGAGGACCTACCCCAGTGGTTTCATGTAATGGGAAATAAAACACCTTTGTGGCACCCCATGACAGAACTGCCAAACGACAGCAGCAGACCCCCAGCACCACTTTCTGGAATTGGCCATCCAATAGGAGTGGCATAATATTGTACTACATCTCAACTCTGAGCTTAGGTAGCTTCCAGAAGGTTAATGGTATCGAAAGCTGCTGGCTGTCCAAAAGAATCAGCATGCATGCACTTTCCCTGCCCTCTAAGGCAGTTTGTGTTCCAACACCAGGCCTGAAGCCTTTTATGCATGCAGGAGAACTAACATTGGACTAATGTGCTGTTAGTCCATGCCCGGCTTTCAGAGTTGGATGCAAAGGGATATTTCCAGATAGTACACCTACTATACCATGCAGTGTCACTGGAAAATAGAGCACATGCCTCTGTGAGCCCACTGATGTCAGCAACCTGTCCTTTAGCTTCAGTCCCTTCTAAGAAAATAAATTACTGTCCTCAGTGCTAGCAGTGTTCTGCTCCATGGGGAAGGTCTGAATTGCTGAAGGAGCTCTGCTGTGTTTTGTGATATTCTTGCTTGGCTGAGCAGTTTGCTTCTTCCTTGCCAAGACCGAAGAATTATCTTGCTCTGTTAGAAACAGAAGTGTACATCCATTGAAACATTGTGGGGTATGGTCCTATTCTCTTGGCCCATTCCACCATTGTTGCTCCTTTTCATCCTAACATTTCTATTTTCATAAGCCACTCCCTGTGTTTTATAAATTACGATCTACTTGTTTATAGAGGTACATAGAGTTTGTTAAATCCATTACTTTTATGCTTTGCAGGTTGTTGGGTCTCTTTGTTTCAAATATCCACTCATTGGAAGAATCAGATCTTTTTAAAATCAAAATTTCAATATAAATGCATCACTACATGAGTGTGAATGCAAACTTGCACACTTTTATTAATGTGAATTAATGTCAAGTGTCTCTAAAAGCTTTAAAATAATCAGTATGAAAGTCATTGTAATGGGGAAAAGCCAGTCCACTACAGAATTTGTAGGTTGACTCTGTTGTGGGTTTGTCTAACATCCCTAGTTGCTAACAAGTCTTTCCACTTCCTGTTCTTTCACTTTTCTGCATCTCTAAGTATGTTTATCTTAGGCCCTTTCCTTTCCACCCTTCTTGCTTTGTTCTCAAATTGTGCTTGCTTTTCTCCCTTACTTCTTATCCCACTACATTTCTTTTTTAGCTTGGCTGTCCTGCAGCACCTTTCTGTTCTTATTTTTCTTTACTCTAGTTATTCCCCTGGTTATATCCTACTCACGTGCTACTGAACACTATTTGTTTCCTTCTCTTTCTGACCTACTTCTTACCTTTTGTTTACAATCCGTAATCCACAATTGTAAACAATTTTAGTCATCCTGTTGTTGTTCCTTCCTTTCTCACAGTGGACATTTATTACAGTATGCAGTGGCAGCAGCAATTCCAAAATTACCCCACTAATCAACAGCAGTAGGAGTTTCAAGCCCATCTCTAATAGGGAATTTGTCATTTTAAGCCCCATCTTTAACACAATTTTCCCATTGTTGAATGGAAATTAAACATAAGTATTGATAGCAGACTATAAATTTACTATACATGTTGAAGGATTTTTAGCCACAGATCCAGTGCAACTTTAAGGCCAGGCAATTTCAGACCCTGTTGCCAGTCTGAATAAGGGAATAGGATATGATCTACATCTTCGGTATTCTCAAAGGTATTTTGAGGACAAAAAAGAAAACCGTGGAGTGAGCACAGTTCATTCTGAAGACAGTTTTGTTTCCCTTTAATTCTGGGTGAGGCAATGGACAGCAATATCTTTTTGACTAGTACAGCGAGCTGTTTAACATGTGCCAAGAATGTGTGACCCTCCTCTCACTGGGTTTGAAAGTAAAGTCAAGTGCAGAGTAGTTTATGTGGACACTGGGCAGGGATGGATTTTAAATGCAGAGCACCAGCTGCCCCTCTTAATTTCTCAAATGCAGCCTAATTTGTAGTCACAGGCAAGCTTTTGAGATATATGCAATTTCTATACCACCTGATAGCCAGAGCTCTCAAATAGATGCAACAATGTATAAAATATATTTGAATATGTAAGTGTTGACCAGTCTCACAAGTGCTTATAGAATTTTACCAGAATATTGCTTGTTGTTATAAGATATGTTCCAGACTCAAAAAAGGTATTTATTCATGATTTTGCCTTTCAGTTTGTGTCTATGTTAACAAACATGGAAACTCTGGGCCTCATCTGGATAAAAAGAAGGTTCAGCAGCTTCCTGATCACTTTGGACCAGGTCCTGTGAATGTGGTGCTTCAGCAAGCTGTGCAGGCCTGCGTAGATTGTGCCTATCAATCAAAAACTGTCTTTGGATTCCTCAAGTCAGGACATCATGCAGGAGAGATGATCACAGGTACTGCTTTATTTACTTACAGATTGGTATCCTACTGTTTTACAGTGGCCACATTTGCAAATAACAATGAGCTAAGATTGCTCGTTTATCCTGGCTTATTGTGAATGAGTATCTTGCTGCTATATGCTCCTCATGTATTCCTGCTTTTTTCCTATCTTATGAGTCTGGCTTGTTTGGGAGCAAAATATCAGCCGCAATTTGGATTTCCTATGAAGTTTTCCATCTCTGATTCTTTTTACTCATTCACAGAGGAACAAATGAGTTCATAGTAAACCAGGATAAGTGAATAATTCTGGCTTATTGTTATAGGAAAACATGGCCAAAGTTTTAAGACAGTAAATAATGAAATACAATTAAATTGCATCAGAAACTAAACATAATAAAATACTATAATTGAACCTGCAGGAGACAGCAAAATCAATAAAACAAACTAGGAGCCACTAAAAACTAAACACATGGGTAATGATGACGTGTATAACTGTTTCTATTGTTTTTGAAAGAGCTGTCCTTGACACAGTTCAGGCAGAGAGTTCAGGAAGTAGACAGGCTGTAGCAGCACTATAGTTTAGCTTCTCAGCTGTATTCAGTTTTGGTGAAATAGTGCAAATTGTTTTGCTAATTTTGGTGCAGTACTAAATAGGAAACTACTAGGTATTCTTTATATAAAATATGCTTATATTAACCTAAGCATTTAAAAAGCAATGGAAGTAATATTTGTTATTTATTACTTCCCTATATTTGCATGTCCTTCCCTACATTTGCATGCCCTGTAGTTTGCTCTTTTAGTGAAGAGTTCCTATTCCCTGTAAATAGGTTCATATGTCTAAACTGAGTTGCTGTTGCAGTTTCTCTTTTTCTATGAAACTGTGTCATCTTTTTCTCAAATAAACCTTAAAAGCAGCTGTGTTAATTTCTTTAATTTTATTTTGAAACTTCTGCTTATCCCTTTTCTGCTGTTAGGAGAAACTGTCAGGACACAGGTTAACACAGTAATGCATAAATCAGGCATTCAAAAGGGGTTACCCTACTTCAGTATCCCTATATGAATACCAGATGGGGACGGTGTTCTCTGGTATGTAGGTTTAATTAAGATTCCATAAACCCCCTGTGTAGCAGTATTAAAATATAACATTGTGACCTGCATGCTATGAAGGGTCAACTAGTCTTTGTACAGATCTTCTGCATATGCTTCCAAACACAAAGGGAAGTGTCAGTCTCATAACAAAGATGTAACAGATGTGAATCATGCTTCAGCTGTAAGAAACCATTATTTTATATACATTTATATAACATGGTTAGAAGATGTATAAGTGACATTTTATGTTAGATTGATAAAGTAATTCGATTTTTAAATAAAATTGTAGAACTGTTATTTAGTGTTGTACTGGTACAGTGTTTTCAGACAGAAAGCAACCATTCCCAAGTATAAAACAAAATAGGCAGCACCTTCAGCTTGTAATATCTGATGTCCTTGGCTTATGAGAGCAGAGAACACAAAATGTACAGGCAGGCAACAGAGGAGCTGGGTACTGTGCTTCTGCTGGCCCAAACACAACACTCTTTTATTGTGAAGATCAGAAGCCTTCACTTTCAACTACCTGCATCTGAGTGGCACCATATTTTTGAAAAATCCACTGTAATAGTTGAAGCAAATTGCTCAGAATTCCCACATGGATAAGTGATGCTGTTCCAGGCTTTGAAACTAAGTGCTGCAATGAGAATTTGAGCAATACAGAACAAGGTTCTGCCTCCTTTGGTGACTTTGTATCAGCCAAAAGGGGATAAGTTCTTGTTTTAGGCTTTACTCTTGTTTGGCTCTGTTTCATATCCTATTTCATATTCTTAGTACTCTTGGATGAAACTGATTATCTGGACCCATTTCAGTCCGGCTTCAGACTCGGGTGCGGTACTGAATCTGCCTTGGTCGCCCTGTACAATGACCTGTGCAGGGAGAAGGACAGGGGGAATGCGTCCCTGTTGGTTCTTCCGGACCTCTCAGCAGCTTTCGATACCATCGACCATGGTATCCTTCTGGATAGGCTAGCGGGATTGGGGGTCGGAGGCACTGCTTTGCAGTGGTTCCGCTCCTATCTCAACAGACGATTCCAGAAGGTGATGCTGGAGGACTATGGCTCTGCACCATGGCAGCTATGCCATGGAGTACGTTAGGGGTCCATTTTGTCCCCTTTGCTGTTTAACATCTACATGAAACCACTGGGAGAGGTCATCAGGAGGTGTGGGCTGCGGAATCATCAGTACACTGATCCCAGCTCTACCTCTCGTTTTCCACCAATCCAGGTGAGGCAGTGGCTGTGCTGAACTGGTGCCTGGCTGAGGTAATGGGCTGGATGAGGGCCAATAAACTGAAGCTCAATCCAGACAAGATGGAGGTCCTGTTGGTTGGCAGATCGGGCTTCGGGGAGGGTGAATTGAACATAGTCCTGAATGGGGTTGCACTCCCTCTTAGGGACAAGGTTCGCAGCTTGGGAGTGCTCCTCGACCCAGAGCTTTCACTGGAAGCTCAGGTGACAGCAGTGGCGAGGAGCGCTTTCTTTCAGCTTTGGCTGATCCATCAGCTGCGCCCCTACCTGGAGTACGACTGCCTGGCAACAGTGACACACGCGTTGGTGCGTTCCTGACTTGACTTCTGTAACGTGCTCTACGTGGGGCTACCCTTGAAGACGGTCCGGATACTTCAATTGGTCCAAAATAGAGCTGCCAGGCTGCTGACAGGGACTGGGTGTTATGTTCACATGACTCCAGTCCTCCGTCAGCTTCACTGGCTTCCCACTGAATCCGGGCCCAATTCAAGGTGTTCGTGATGACCTATAAAGCCCTAAACGGCTTGGGTCCTGGTTACTTGAAGGAGCACTTACGTCCATATATGCCTGCCTGCCCCCTGAGATCAGCGGGAGAGGTCCTTCTCCGGGAACCCTCCGTGAAGGAAATTAGGAGGGTGAGTAATCGGAGGAGGGCTTCCTCTGCGGTGGCGCCCAATCTATGGAGTGTGCTCCCCAGAGAGGTCCGCCTGGCGCTGTCGTTATTTCTTTTTTGGCGCCAGGCAAATACCTTTTTATTCAAATGTCATTTTAATTGTTAATAGTATTTATTCATTTTATTCTTTGGCCAGGGCGACTTAATTTATACTGTTAATTTGTATTATTCTATGGAAGTTTATTTATGGATGTGAGCCGCCCCTAGGCTTCGGCGAATGGGGCAGCATAGAAGTCTCCTAAATAATAAATAATAGTTTGGATGTTTTAATTTATTTTTACTAACAGCTTCATTTGATGGGGAGAAGCATGCCATCAGTCTTCCTTCCGTAAACAGTGCATCGTTTGTCCTGCGCTTCTTGGAGAAACTCTGCCACAGCCTCCAGTGTGATAATCTTTTTAGTAGCCAGCCCTTTAGTCCTTTCATGGGAAGTGCACATAGTCCAACAGAATATGATCGAAACAAGCCAGGTAATGGTCTAAATTACATTTATTCTTCCCCTGCTCTCACCGTTTACTTTCAGGATTTGTTGTGGGCATTTTTAAAAAAGTATAGTAGAAAGGATCTTTGTGAATTTCAGTGTTAGCTAATTTTATGACCATTGTGCTTAAAGTGGTATTGTTTGTGCTTTACAGCCTTGCCTTATGTTCACCTAATTGGAAGCAATTCAGTGGATTGCAGCCTTGATCTGATAATAAAGCCTGTGTGTGCTTGTGTGGCTGTCCTGCCGTGCTCCTTGATAAGACAAGTCAGGATGATGGCTGCCTGAGATTACTCCCAGTCTTGAAATGGACAGCAGTAGGCCCTATAGTGAAAGGGAGAAGGCCTACTGCAGATTCACCTTACACTGTGATATGAGAGCCAGTGTGGTGTAGTGGTTAAGAGCATGGGACTGGGACTCAGACGATCTGGGTTCTAGTCCCCGCTCGGCCATGGAACCAACTGGGTGACTCTGGGCCAGTCACAGACTCTCAGCCCAATCTACCTCACAGCGTTGTTGTGGGGATAAGATAGAGGAGGAGATGTAAGCTGCCTTGAGCCCTTTGTAGGAAAAAGGCAGGATATAAATCAATCAATCAATCATGTGCGCAGCTACGCAATCACATCTTCCATCTAATGGGGCTTACTCTCCGTGTAGACCTCACATTGTAGATAGATCTGAACCTGATAGAAACATGCTAGAACTTTGAAACAGGGAATATTTAGCTCAGTGGTAGAGTACATGCTTTGCATGTAGAAAGTCCCAGCTTCAATTCATGACATCTCCAGGTAAAGCTGGAAAAAAATCTTGTGAGATCTTAACTTGTGAGATCCATGGCTAATCAGTGTTGGTAAAAGTCTGCTGTATTCTTATGAGGCAAGTTATAGCTGTATGGGTTTTCATCTCAGAATACTTTGTCTATGAGTTTTCATTACTAAATAAAACAGAACATTAATTAACATGCTATAAACAAAGAGCACAACATATTTCTATCAAAACCAACTTTTCAATACAAATGAAAACACTGCAACATGCATTTAGCTTTTGCTGTACTTCAAACTTTTTGATTTAGGCTGATAAGGTGAACGTATAACTTTACTGTCAGTTTGCATTATATGTAATTTTGATTTTAACCCACCTTCCAGTTTATAAAAAGATCATGCATGTGTGAGATAAATAGAGATCACATAGCTGAGCAAATTAGCTGAGGCCCTCTAGCACATGATCAACCTCTGATTCAGTGTTCACTGTGGAAGAAGCCGCTCACCTTATACTTGAGCTGGCTATTAGAGCCATCATGATTTTCTTCAGTGAAAGTGCTTTGGAAAGATTTCTGTGGAGGTTTACATGTAGAAAAAGTGAGACTAAAATGAAAGCTCAATGTGAATAACAAATTCTCAGAAGTGGACATTTTACTGTTTATGTATTTAAAGAAAAACTGCTGAATGTGTTGATATTTTTATTTCTTGAATTTTGGCAGCAAAAGAGGAAATCTCAGACAATAGAAGTGCAAAGCGGTATTCTCAGGATTCACCACCTTATACTGTCCCCCTGTCTCCTAAACTCCCAAGAACTGAAGCCCACCCATCAGAAGGTAGCTACACCAGTATTTTCTTTGATAATGGAGTGAAGTAAAGTAAGTCATACAATGCTTGCTGCAATTCTGAGCACGTTTGTCAGGAGCATAGTAAAACTATCTATCTGGTTAGCACTTGAACACTATCAGATGTATGACAAATGAAATATACTTCTCATCTTCCCCTGGCAACAGTTCCCAGACTGATTTGAACATATGTACAGTGGATAGTCAACAAACAGGTGCATCAGGTTATCCTTGATGGTTGCAGACTGTGAAATACTCTCACTGTAGACCATCATGGGCAGCTCTGGGTATATATATACAGGACTATGATGGGCTCAGAAGCCAATATGTGTAATACCAATGGTAAGCTGTATTGATTTCAGCTTGGTTTACTTTCATGTAATTTGTTCACCATTGTATTGTATTGACATGTCCTGCTAGGAAGAGATTTCCACAGCATGTCTGATTTTCAGACAGAGTGGTCATTTTCAGAAAGATGCAGCTGCCATTATAAGTTAGTAGATCTGAATTGAGACAAATGAAAAGCTTCACCCTGGGGAAGAATTTTGTTCATATTAAACAGAAGACAAAAGTTTTTCTTCAAAGTGCCTTTATTTGTGTACTTATGTAAAACATTTTTATCCTGTCTTGTATCGGAAAAGGCCCTCTAGATAGCTTTATAAATTCTTGATGTGCACAGTTAGCTTATAATTGTGCCCATATATGCTGTCTTCTACCTTTCCATTGCTTTAAGCATAAAACAGAATTTTGCTTCCATTTATTACATTTGAATTCTGTTCTTCATTAAAGAAATCAATTACTTTAACAACTGCCTTTGGAGAAAAGATTGTAACATTCGGCAAAATATTGACAAACCCATGGCTCCATGATGAGCTTCATAGTCAATAGGGATAAACATGGGATAAACATGAACACCCCACATTTCAACCCCAAATTTTACTGCTAGGCATGGACAAAATCTTTCCTTGGCTGAGTTTGAATTGTGACCAGTGATAATAAGTGGTAATGAAGAATGCAATCATACTCACCTGGCAGGGCAAGATAAGGCATACGATACTCCTGGGAAAATTTGTTCTTCTTCATGGTCTCTGTGCAATATGCATATGGGCTTTGCACCTGCTCAGAGCCTATTGTCAAGAAGCTTCCATAGCTAAGCAGTCATGTAGATGGAAGCCCCCCCTTCCTGTTCTCAAGAAGCATGGGAAGAGGCTCCCACCCATCCCCTGAATTCTTTTCAACTGCCATCACATCTAGATTGGGAATCACTTCTCTTTCTTCCATCCTAGGTATTCAGCATTCTTTGTTGTGTTTTTCCTCTCCTTTACCTACAACAAACCTCCCTCTGTTCTTCCCTTTGACAACCTGTCTTCTTCACTCTTTATTAAAAAGAAAAACATCTACAAAAATCCAGTTTTCTACCCACTTTTTCAACCACCATTCATCATGTCCTCTCGAGTTGCCTGCGCCTCTCTTTATCCAACTTTACTTATTATTTTTTCTATCTGCCCTGGTTGTTGTCCTGCCAACATTGCCTCTTTATTTTTCATCAAAACTTGGATCCTTTTTCTCTTCCCCTTGGTCCAGACATACATGGTGATCTTCATAGGAGCTGAGGGATGGGCAGGAGCCTCTCTCCACACTTCCTGGGAACAGGAAGGGGAGGGGCTTCTGCCCACATGGATGTTTATCTATAAACGCTTCCTGATAGTAGGCTTTGCAGAGGCATAAAGCCCATATGTGTGCTGGTCATAAGGGACAAAGAGGCCAAAATCCTTGACCTCATGATGCTATTGGAGAAGAATGGCAGATGGTAGAAGGAAGCCAAACTGAACTACTCAGAACCTCTCCCTTGTTCCCTAACCTTTGCCCTGCAGGAAAAAGCTTTTGCTTCCAATCAGCTGCTCATTGGAGATTCCCTCCATGCCAGAGGGGAAGAAGCTGCTAGTCTCCATGGGAATGGGCAACTTGTAGCTCTCTACAGGTTTTGGCCTACAACTCCCGTTAGTCCTACCAGGGACAGCCAAATGATGGGAACTGTAGGCCAGAACATCTGGAGGACTATGAGTTGTCCACTCCTGAGTTAGCCAATGCTTTGCTTTCCAAGTGCCATAGACAAGGAAGGGGAATGAATAGAAAGGTGTGGCTTCACTACAGTATGTCAAGGTTTTTTTAAAGTGCAGTGTTTGATCCTACAAAAGAATTTGCTAAGGTTGTTCTTCATTCCTGACATCTTATGAAACATTTCTTCATTACCATTTGACAGAGCAGTCCAGTTCACTGAAATAGGTAACGGCCCTGTGAAGGAGCAGGTAAAGATGGTTGGAAGTGCATATCGCTATAAAATAAAAATGTCAGGTATAGATTCATCACTACATATTTCTAAATCTGATCTGCCAGTCACCTTTTTATTTGGCATGCATTTAGTGGACTTAACAGTGTTGGTTCACTTCTATCTGACCTGAATCCTGTTGTCTTTACATTGTGAAATGTGTTGGCTTACACTGTTTGGCTATTACTTCAAATGCATCTCAAAGATATAAATAGAGCAAAATAGAACCAGATTTCATAATCCTCTTGAATTTTTTTGAGGAGGAGGAGGTTATTTACTGATAGATTTTGTACTGGAAGAGTCCTTCATATTTGCTGATGTATGCACATGTCTAAACTTTACCTGCTTCATGAAAGTTAAGGAATTGTCAGCACAGAGTCTCTGCACCCTGTTGACAGCTAAAAGACTTGATATTCACCATTAGAAAGAGAAATGCTCACCTCTTGTACTGCAATGGATTGAGGATAATACTTTCAGCATTTGAATGAGTGGCATATACATTACACCCTGAAATGGATACTTACTGCTTTTCATATGCATCCATTGCTATGTAATTAATTCAATGTATGTATGTATAATTTTAGAAAACTAAAAAACGAATAGCAAAATAAATGCCTGCTGGAAGAAGATGCTCTTCACCTGGCTTCTGAACATATATAGTGAAGATGCCAGGCAGATCTCTCTAAGAAGGCATTCCACAGATGCAGGCATGGGGACACTGTATAATAAACTGTTTATGTTATATCATCTTATGTAGCAGAAATCCTGCCCAGTGAAGAAAATGGCACCCCCAAAGAACACAGGTTTTCTGAGGACTCAATGGATTCTGCACTAAATTCAGTTAATCCTTCAAGCCCAAACTGCCGGAATTCCACTGAATGTCGTACCTCAGGGAGTGTAGCCTATTACAGGAATTCTCTTCCGCCAGTGACTGCTACCTCAAACACAGCACCAATCCTGCGGAGACTATCATCAAGTTCTGCTGGGAACAACAGTTACTATGAAGTCAACAGGAACAGACTGCAAAGGAGGATTGAAGGTATGTTTGAGCCTTTTGAAAGAACCTTGTACCCTTTTCAATATGTAAGTGGACTCCAAAGGCACCAGGTGTACAAGTCTTTGAAAAAGGAGTAAAAAATTTCTTAGCGGACATGCTAAAATATAGA
Organism: Varanus komodoensis; assembly: GCF_004798865.1. NCBI lineage: Eukaryota > Metazoa > Chordata > Lepidosauria > Squamata > Varanidae > Varanus > Varanus komodoensis. The sequence continues at coordinate 140,256 of NW_025335941.1, read as the reverse complement.
CATTGAGTTGACCTAGAGTGTTTTCTCATTAGACTTGGCTATAGAAGATCTAATGTTGAAATGACCAAATATATGTAGGAAAAAAAACACACTTGAAAATTTCTGCCCTCTTTGAGAGAATTTTAGGTACCTGCACCAGCCTGATGATCTGTGAGGAGTTAGTTAACAGTTTTTTCTCATTTACCTCTGTTCTGGTGTAAGTCCTGTTTTTCAAGCCTTCCTAACCCGTGACTGTGTTGCAAAATTATCATTTCTTGTTCCATTTCGTAAGTGACAGTGTACACAAGACAAGACAGTCTTGTCTTTCTTGTAGGAAAGAAGCCTAATGGGCTGTTAACGTATTATTTATAACTGTAAAAAGCTTTGTATAATAATTTTCTTACATCATTCTTACATGTGAATATTTTCCCTTGACTTCACCCCAAATGTATTGATATGTATATTCAGCCACAGTACAAATTATACCACAAGCACTTAACCAGAATTAAAGATAATGCTGATCATATGGAGTGGCATTCATAAAGAACAACAGGGAACAATGAGATGTGGCCTATTTTCTTTCTGTTCACAAATGGATATAAAACTCTGAAGCACACAGAGATGTGTGGCCATGCTCAAAATGTAACAGTTGCAAGGACATTCTGCCATCTTCATTTTCATCATTTTGTATACTTAAGCTGCAAGCTCTACAACAGGACCTGACCTCAGTGCATTAAAAAGGGAGCCTTCCCGTTTACACAGTAAGGACCCCACAACATGGTCGATAGATGAAGTGATGCGATTTGTGAAAGAAGCTGATCCTCAGGCATTAGCACCCCATGCAGAACTCTTCAGAAGACATGTAAGAAAGCTCTTTGCTCCTCTTCTACTACTGCTACCTCATATGCATACATTCTAAAATTCAGTATTCTGTATTACATGGTAGAACAGCTGCGGGGAGGAGGGGAAAAGTATTTCCAACTTTAACTTTATTGAAGTTGGAAATACTTTAGATTTTCTGCCTTTCCCACCAGAGTGCACTTGCTTTTTAAAAATTAAAATATACCTGCTTTGAATGATCCATTATGCTCGATCATATTCTGCATTGGACTTCTTACCATGACTTCTTACCATTTCAGAGTGGAAGTGGGTTAGGTAGTAATGGAGAAGCCCATGCTTGTGTCATTTCATGATGCCACCTCAGCATGTTTGTTTTTGTAGGTATTAATGCCCTGGTTATTTGATAAAAAGTCCCCTACATAAAGTTTCCTGCAGCTTTTGTTAGGAAATATTTATGGGAGTTGGCGCTAAGTTCTAATTTTGTATCCAGTTTGTGTAAGAATTTGGGGCTAGAATTCTCACTTGTAATCATTTATAGGAGCATCATAGAAAATACACAGATTAGACTGTGCAGAGTGTGTATAACCTGTGTGGAATTAATGTTGTTTTTCAGGTTTTGCTTGAGCATAAAATACCTTCTAAAGCTCAGTTGTTCAATCTTTTATCTACATATTATGTACCAAACTTTCCCCTTTCAGCCTGCCCTCTTGGGGTTTAAACATAAGCTATAGCAAAATAACATCCACCTCCCCCCCCACTTTTTTTCCACCCTGCAGTAACTCTAAAAGTATCTTCCTGGTAAGTGTAAAATTAGTTGATCAATTAACCAATATTTTGTTTGTTGTGAGATACAAGTGCAATGTTATAGTAATAATATTTACATTTCACTTCATATTTCAGTAAATATTTTCTTTAAAATTGGTCTTAATTTCTCTGTTTCAGAATAACAACATACTATTTATCAGGTATATCTTCACTCTCAATTACAGGATTAGATAACTTTCTAATTGAGTCATGCACTAATTAGCACAGAGTAACCTAGAAGGATAACTGGAACGCTTCCCTCCTTGACATCGCACATATTTGCAACTACAGTATATTATGTGGTTTGTCTTCCTGTCATCCAGGTGATGTCAAGAACCTTTTATTCAAAATCATTAGGCACTAGCACTAATCTAAATCTCGTAGAACTAGTATAAACTACTTCTAGTGATGTTTTCAGGATAACACAGGTTAACACAATGTAATTTACATTAGTGGTGGTATTAAATGGATTGGTCGTAGTGGTTTGGGACCCTCTGAATCATCTCAGGTGGGTCACAACAGCAGGCCCAGTGCCATATAAGGACTTGGTTAAAAATAAGGGTGAATAATAATAATAATTGTTAATAATAATGGTGAATCCTGGGTCTGAAAAGATTGTCCTGAGTCACAAGTGAAGCAGCATTCATCATGCAAATGAGAAAGCACTTTTGAGCAGCTTGATAGTTGGCTCTTTTGCAGCATTAGTGTGCAACATCATAAGCTGGTGGCGTGTTAGGTTAAAGAGAGTCATGCTATGCATAACATTGTGCTTCAGCTGGTAATGAACCTAGGCTGAATAAATGATACCAGAAAATGTCAGCCTAAGATAGGTTTATTCTTATCTTGGGTATGACCTCTTTCCCAGGTTCAGGTAAAAGCAGAAACTCTTCCTTTTTACATGCTGCCACAAATGCTTTTTCTCTTTCCCTTATCATAAAAGGCACTTGTTAAATCATGTCCTATAAAGCTCTGGTAATCAATGAGATGTATATATCTTGTAGCCTAGAGCTACCGTGACATTACGTGAATCAGCAAAATGGTGATCACCCTTGTGAATGAATGAATAAATAAATACATTGACAGGCAGTTATGACTTGAAACTAATGTTTACAATTGCAAGAACTGTATCTGGATGTTCAGAGTACATTCTAGTAGATCTTAGCAACATGTTTTGCACTGTATCATATTCTTCACTGTCACAGCTTAAAACATCAATAAATTCTGTCTCTGACTAAACCAACTTATATATTTTTCTCAGTACATTTCTATCCAAGAAAGACCCTTACATAACAGTTTTTAAATTATAAATGCACTGGACATAGAAGCATATCAATGTACAAAAATGACAACAACATAATTGAGCAAATTATGCCAAATTTTAGCTTGAGTGTGGAACAAACATACTAGCTACTAACGAAATGCCGATTTGAAAAAACTGTGTTCTTTACACTTTTGTAAAGGCTTGCATTGAAAGTGCAAAGAAGGAGCAAGGGAGTTCCAGAAGGGAGGGAGCATCACTGAGGAAGCTTTGCCTCTTGCAGTTCACCAGTCAAGCCATTCTAACTGCCAGGCACATTAGCAGGATCAATGATAAGGATCCAACTGTAAGATCAGGCTTGCATAGGTTATGACACGAAGTGGAAATGCTTTCCAGTGCTGTGTAGTCTGCAAGGTCCTTTTGTACAGTTTTACAAATATTTCAGTACATTACGTATATCTTCCCATTTTGAACACTATGGAGCTCAAAGTGTTGTAGTCTTATCTCAAACTCATACAGTGCCTGGGTGAGGGACAAAGGAGGGTTTAGGGCTAGGCCTTTCAGTGCATTCTTCCAGAAACCCTGCAGGAAATATTTCAGAGAAACCTAGCCTGGTGAGCCACCGGCTGCAATGAAAGAGATGGCCATCCATGTGAGGTGGTGGAATTCATTTTCTAAGCAGTTTCTCCAGTTCACCTCATGCCCTGCATCTTAATTATCACCTCTTCTTCATCCTACTTAATTAGAAATCTAAAATGGTTCCTGTTTTCCAAAAGTTTCTGTCCATATGGAGTATTACAGTTTTCTTGATCTACCCCTGGCTACCATCTCCCAGTCTTAACATTAAAAAGGAGCTGCAATTAAATTAGGTGCACTGAATATGCCTATGCCTGAAAATGAAAACAGAACACATGGAATTCTTTCCTGGAATACAGCTGCAGTATACTGACTAATAGGGATCAAGGCTACAAATGGTTGGAAACTATTGCCAATTCCTTTTATATGGACAGTGTCGGTCTATCAGGTAGCTGGGAATCTAATGGGAGCTTCCTGTGTTCAACAAATGAATGTGGCAGCTTAGCTCTAAATTATAGTTATACATTTTAACATTTCTAGCATTTTTATACTATCAATCAAATGGGGCACTCTAAAGCCCTAGCTGGAAATAAAGGTAGATGTGAAAATTATTTCAGCTTGACCATGTGTTTTGAGTGTGTGTGTAGAAATAAATGTACTGATGCAACATTCAAAAATGCGGTCTAAGACACAAACTGTTGGGGTATAGCAGACTCCCACTGGAGATCCCAGTATGCACAACAGCAGTATCCACATTATATCCAATATTCTCATTAGCACAGGATTTTAAAAAAGGAGGTCCAGAGGCTCCATGCTAGATTGGTAATTAGCTATTGATGATGGATTCCCAATAAAACTGTAAATGCTATGTTTGGTTCCCTTATAGTAAAAGTATGTGAGATTCAGAATTCAGAAATGTTAGATTACAATTTGTCACCCTCTCCCCAATATGGCTGCTCCAGTTAGAATAATCTGTACTCCCGTATATTGTTTAGACTTTTTTACAGATGTGCAAGTTTGTCAAGTCCAATGCGATGCTCTTAATCAAGGATGCGGAAGCCAAATTTTACCAATGTATTAATCAGTGTTATCTTCTCTCTCCCCTGTCCTCCCTCCCCAGGAAATTGATGGAAAAGCTCTGCTGTTACTGAGGAGTGATATGATAATGAAATATATGGGGCTAAAGTTGGGGCCAGCATTAAAGCTGTGTTACCACATTGAGCGACTTAAACAAGGAAAGTACTAGACAATGGATGCACAATGATAAGGTTATGTGTTTCGCTGACAACCTCTTAGGTTCACAAAATGGGAAGGGGCATAATACAGAAGGAACCTTGGCTGACCAAGTGACTGAAAAGGATGGAGGATGGTCCGATTCGCTTCAACAGAACAAGTTTCCAGCAACTTGCGTTCAGTGTTCTATTTAAAAAGTATGGTCTGAAACCATACTGGTTGGGATAGATTTCTTCTCAAAATAGGAAATTTGTTGTAAAGGGAAATGTTTTACATTTTACTATTTAATTACTTTTTTAAGGTGCAGGGGGAAAGGCAGTGCTGGGAGTATTTATACTGGAAGCTGCCAAATGTATTCTCAACTGTTTGGCTTCAGCTGGTGCATTTTCATTCAGAACCAAAACAGCTGAATTCCAAAGGATTTTAAAAATAATCAGGATCTGAAAGTTTTTGCAGAGGTGGTTGGATTAGTATGATAAAGTGGGAAAAGATGATAATGTTTGTGCTGATTTAACTCCTCAGTTACTATTTTATATCTGGTACTCCAGGAGGTTCATATTCAGATTATGCTATATAGATTTCCACAAAGGGAACAGCCATATGAATTGTTCTGTGCGGGTGTGCTGTGTGTTTAAAAACAAATAAGCTTTTATCAAACTATAGTTTTAAATTATGAGGGGAAATTTTGCAGTATGTTGACAATTTAAGCTGGCAGTATTCCATTTTTTGAGAAGGAAGTTCTCATGGCTTATTTGAGTGTGAATCCAGATGAATAAACAGATTTCCAGCTTGCTGAATGGAATATATCACCTACCATTTTAAAACATTCCATCTCTGCAGAGCTCAGCATGAACCTATGTTCATGTACTTGCGTATTTATGTGTGTCTGTGTGGGTGTGGTACATGCATATATATTGTACATAGTGTTCGATTTTTTAAAAAGTCTTTTAAAAGGTACTTTTTGCACTGTGACATATGAAACTGTAGAGATCAACTTTTTAGCAGTAAAAAACAAACATACACACCGACCTTTTGGCCTCAGTTCACACAGTATCAGGCTATGTAGATCCTGCTGTGCACTAGAATATAGTATATAGATAACATAGATAACAACATCACACGGCTAGATCAGTGTTCAAGATTGCCTGCTGGAGGCCAGTATGGAGAGGGGAAGGAAAGGGCCTGGATCCACTTCCTCTAGCGCAGGGGTCTCAAACTCACCTTCCCTGGGGGCTGCTGGAAGTAGAGTCTGGGTGAGGCTGGGCTGCATCAAGGATTCCACCACCGCGGTGGTGGTGGGCCGCTCATCCCACGGCGCTTTGAAGGCCGCAGGGCCCCTCCGCTGTGCCCCGTCCATCCCGGCAACTGCCCCGCGGGCCGCGAGTTTGAGACCCCTGCTCTAGCGCTCCACTGCAGATGATTTCTCGCTGGCAGGACTGACTAGACAAGTTCTGTGTAGTCCTTAGGTGAAGGTATTTCTGCATGTGCAGCTTTAAGTACTAGGTGCAAGGATTTTGTCCCACAGCACCTTTGCAACATGTAGATGGCCTTTGTCGGCTAACAATATGTCCTCTTTCTTTTAACTAATGCCTGTCCGCATTATGGAAGGGGATAAGAAACAATCAATCAATGGACAGGGAGCTCATAGGAGGCAATTCCCTGCACTATGCAATATTCTGAAGTCTCATGTTATGCTGAGCCATTGTTTTGGGAAAACTTCTGGAAAAGAATGGGGTGACATTGTTCTGATTGTGTCTTTTTTTTTTTTCTTCTCCAACTTCATTGAAATATAAAAAATGAAGATTTTTAAATGATGCTGAATTCTGTATGAATGTGTGTATTTTACCGAAACTTTGGTGCTCTTTCTATAAGCTACAAGAAGTGTGGATAGTGAAACAGTTGCTGTCACTGCCAATATAATATCAGGGACAATTATGTACAATTTCTGAGTAGGGAACTGAATGTACTGTATGTAATAGTACAAGTGATGGTAGAAAAAACATAGTCCTAAAAGGAGGATAGATTTTATATTTCTTACTGCCTTTTTATATCAAAAGCTTCTAGTTAAAGGGAAAAAAGTATTTTTTACACATTACTCAATGGAAAATGCCTTGCTTATTGGTATACTTAAATGCTCAGGTTTCACAAAATACTGCAAATTCATAAAACCATTTTCAGATGTATGCATTTCTGTAAATGACTGCAGTGTGATTTAAATAATTTCACTCTGGAAGCGTGTCTTTATGATGAGAAGCCTATTAAAAATTCACTATGCCAGCTAAAAAGTTGCTTCTGCTGTGAGTGTACAAACCATTTCCCCACCCTGATAGAGCTTTACAACATTGTTGCAAATACATAAGTTCATGCATTTGTTTAGAAACTAGCAGAAAGGCTTGCAGTACCTTTTACGAATGCTTCATATGCAAGTGTTTTTCGGTAGACATTACACAAGCACATACATTCATCTCAATGACAGTCCCAAGGATAGTAGGTATGTGGTATAGTTATTGATGGTTGTGATCTTTAGGAACCATTTTTTGCAGCTTTCAGCTAGGCTGCTTTAGACAGATATAGCCACTCAAGGAATTGTCAAATTACTTTTTGAACTTGAAGAAAATCACATGCTGCAGAGTTAACACCACTTCCATAAAGGATGCTTGGATCATCTTGTCTGCAGTGTCACACTTCTGAATGCTGCTTATGTACAAAACAGGTGGATGAAAGACACTGTAAAAACTAACATATATTTGAATCAGTGTGAATCAGTCCATTCACTGATATAGAATATTAAAAATTGATTAGTTTATGAAGGAAATGAAAGCATTGCATGCATGTGCTTATTTCCTCTACTTGATGAAAAGTATCACAACACAATGCAATTGAGTTATATAAGCTACAGATGGTTTTAAAATACTCCAAACAAAACCTTTATAGAATGAGACACTAATGCATTTGGCTGATGTGCTGTGTTCGTTACTATTGAAGAGTACGAAGTGTATGTACTGCAGCAAATACATACATCTCTACAAGAACAAAGATGCCTACTGACATTTTCTTACAAGAGCATGATATCAAAGTCTGTCAAGTGTTTGTAACAGAATATATTAATTCTTTATTTTCAACTGGATGTTCTCATCTAAGCGGAAAATAAAACTTGTTCAGTGTTTACTGGTCAGTTGTTTTAGTGATACCATACACAACTGCTTAATGCAAATCTGCAATTGCGCAATTTATATTCTACACTCTGTCAGGCTGTTCATAATAATGCTTCAAGTAAGATGAATAGCAGTTCATTGCACATACTTGAGTTCAGTGACCAGATGAAGAAATTAAATGAACTTAGTATCTAAGTCCTGCTCATTGAAGGGGAGCATCATGATACATCTGGGTGTAAATACTTTTTAAACAGATGTAGTTGATGTTTGTGCATAAACGCATGGGGCCTTTTTTGGTTGTTGTCAAGAAAGGCTGAAGTCAAAGTGTTTAAATTAACACACTTCAACACAAGTGCCCAGTCTTGAATATGTTTAAGACATTGCTTAGGGGTACAGCCTTTGCTTTACATGCAAAAGGGGCCAGGTTCAGACCCTATGATTGGGAAGGACACGCTACCTGGAGAACTGCTGCCAACCACTGTAGAGAACAATTGAGCTAGATTAGCAATCTTCTTAACAATATTGCTAGACAAGTAGAGAGCATGCCTTTCTCCTCTTCTATGGGAATGGCCAGTGGTGGCTGCACTTAGTCTTCAGGTGGAATCTAGAGCATTACTGGACCAAGAGTTTGCCAGGCTAGGACCTCTTAAGATTTGGCCACTGACACAATGGCAACTGTTAATGCAGCTTGTTGTGTCTAAGGTTTTCTAAGGTTTATTTCCTCTTCATTAACTATGGGATTGGTATACAATAGAATCTGTCTATTGTGGAATTAAAGATTTCTTCCAAATTTATAAAAGTGATCTTTCCTATGGGGAGTAAAAAATAGGTAGGCATGGATAAAAGTGTTATTTTTGGTACCCCAGTTTATCATTTTTTCAATCTTACATTCAATTCTTCCTAAATGATTTTGTGTGCATGAAAATGTGTATTTTTGTATGCAATTTTGCCTAATATAATGCATTTCTGAACATTATTTTCACTAATACATGGACTGCAGAATTCCATTGCAAAATGTGAAATGCAAATTTCCAGGACTAACTTTTGGTTTTGGTTAGAAAGTGTGAAACAAGGTAGGCTTGCTTTTTAACACATTTTTTCCCCTTCTTGATAAAGCAGTAATTGGTTGGTTGTGTGTGCCATCTTTTGTATCAGGCCAAAAAGTTCTTGTCAAAGAAATCCAAGAGATGTATTAAAGGAGTAACTTAAAATCAAAACAGGTGGAAGCTTAAGTTTCTTGTGGCCGACCCATAGCATATTAAACAAGTTCAGTAAGAATCTGTGACAATTAGTCACAGAATTAAAAAAGTGAAGGAGCCTGTCACCTACTGCTTAAAAAATAAGTTCCATTGAACAGGGGTGAAAGGGCTGTGAAGGTTCATTTCAGCCAACCTTTAACGACATGGCTGGTGTTCAAAGTACTAAGTTGCATCCTGATCATACTTAGTTGCATCCTAAGCTTCAGAAATGTAGCTTAGTATTTTCTTTAAGTTGCTTAGCATTCCACTGGCTTTGCCTGATGCTCCCTTGCTGCTTATAGTTCCTTGCAGTGAGATCTAATCATGATTTGCTTTAAGATGTCACTGTGAGGCTGACTTGTCTCCCATCCCACAAGCTATATTGACAATTATGCACACCCTGCTTTTGGAAACTCCCCAGCTGCTTATTTTTGCATTAGAATTAAGTTAAAATCATGCTTCTGTTGCACAATATCCTGCCCTAGCAGAAACTTTCAAAGCAACTATAACACAAAACAAAAAACCTTGACTTTACAGCGCAATACAATAAAACAGCTTTAGCTATTGGATGCAATAGCAGTTAAATTAATCAGCATAAAACCAGAAATCAAGAAATCTGGAATTTAAAGTCTCTCACCAGCAGTAAACCCAAAAGCCTGTTGGAAAAGAGATTTTCAGATACTGGCAGAGGACTAAGTTTGTAGAACTGCACACAGGAAGGGCTGACATAAAAATTGTGTGTACAGTCATCGTTATTCCTTAGAAGGCAGTTTTTAGAAGCATGAGAGGCCCTCACTGAAGTGGGTATATTACTGTGAACGGAAGCAGTCCTTCAAGTAGCTTGTCTCAAACTGTTCAGTTTTAAACATAAGTAAACAGCATCTTGAGTTGCACCAGTATAGATGATACAGCAAAGTAGTAATATATTCCAACTCCTGGCACCAGTCAATATTCTGCACTAATGGAAGTTTCCAAGTAGTTTTCAAGAGGAGTCTCACATAGCATATGGTTCAGTAGTTTAACAGAGCTGTTAATTATGGCATGTATGGTTGTGGACACGTCTGACTTCTAAGTGGGCAGGAACAGCAAAACCACTCCTGGGCTCAGCCACAGTAAGTAAAACTGAATCTAAGAATATCTTCAGATTGTCAACTGATCTTTTAAGGGAAATAGAAACATATCCAAAGCAGCCCAGCACTCCATTCCGGGCCCAGTAGGCTTGTATGCTACTGTCATTAGTATGCTACTGTCAACTGGATTTAATTTCTGCTCATCTGCCCTCCAATGCCAAGCACAGGTTCAGAACTTCCGCAATATCCCCAGATTGAAATGGTGAAGACTGACAGAACTGAGTAAACTGGTGACAGCCCAGTGCACTCTCTATCAAAGACACACTGCTTTATCTGACTCGCATCGAGTGCTGGCTGATCTATTGGAGGCTCCCTGTGTGCCCTTTTTCTGAATTATTTTCCATGGCGTTTCCCCCCAAGATTCCCTCCATCTCATCTCACTATTAGTCAATAAAACATGGGGTTTTGTTTTGTTTTATCACTGTAAATATCACAAAGCTGGAGTCATTTGTTTCTTACACTTTATTTCCCAATTTTGTTTCATGTAATTTATTCCTCTTAAGTTCCACTATTTAAACGTCCACTGCCTTTTTTTTTTGTTTCCCTGAAACCCCAACCCTTCACTAGCAAGTAAATAGTTTGTCTTTGGCACTTCTGCAAACTGCAGCAGCATATGGAGGGCGGCCTGCCAGACTCTTGGCTAGAAACCAGGTCACGAGTCACAAAGTAGGCTGCTAGAACACTGACTAGCAGAAGTTTCTTTTCTTGAATGGCAGAACTCCTGGTACTGGCACTGGGTTCAGCAGCAGCCAGAGGAGAAAATTGGGAGTGATTGGCATAGAGGTTATTGGCCGTTGCAGGGAAATCATCTGCAAGATTGGGGTGCTGTTGCTTTTGTTTAATGTAAAATTTAAAATAGGTGGGGACACAAAGATCTTGGGGGACTTTTTGCAGCTCACAGGCTGCAGGCTGATAAATATGTTTAAAAAAGAATATAAAACAACCTGCAGGACACCACAAACCAGCAGCCAAGCACGGGCAACAGTCCTCCAAGAGCAACTTTCAAAGAGTCTTTCCAGTATTACCCAGAACCAGATTACTGCAGCTGATGGTATCCAATGCCACTGGAATATATCACCCCAAAGTGATCAATAAAACAACACAATCTGTTTCCATCCAAACCCCAAGAAACTGCCAAATTATATGGTTCAGTATGATCAGTTTCATCCAGAAAACCTTGGATCACCACTACATGCTCAGACACCTAACCCAAAAATGGAAGATTTGACATCGTCCAACAGTTAATAAAGAACATTCTGTGTCTGAGTCTTCAACAGAGGATGAACTGCTCCTATTGTGAAGTAGGATTAGATCAAACCCTCATGTGAAGGATTAAGTCACAGCTCCCACTTTGGCAGTCCTCCCATCCCATCAACCGCCTCAACAAGACAGAATAGCTAAAGATTTGAGCACACACACCAATATCCTTACTAGTCCTAGAAGACTGTCCAGGTCCTTCAGCACAAGCTGAAAATTATCTATTATAGGAAAAGCAGCTGCAAAAAGTACATCAACTGCCTGTTAATGAAGTTGGCAAACATAAGAGTGGTTTATCCATGAAGTGGCTTACCAATTGGTCCCAATGGGCTACCAAGTCCAATGTTCCACTCCAAAAAATCTGTTGGACATAACTGTAGAAACAACGGTTGGAAAAAAATCCATTTTCTTCATTGCTACATTATCCAGAAAATGTGTGTTCTAACCCTGTTTGTTCCTTCATGGATCACTGCCTTGTGGCGAAGGGGCTTGTGTAGCTTAATGAAGCTATGAGCTATGCCGTGCATGGCCACCCAAGACGGACAGGTCATAGCAGAGAGCTCTGACAAAACATCATCCACTGGAGAAGGAAATGGCAACCCACTCCAGTATCTTTGCCATGAAAACCCCATGGACAGTACCAAAAGGCAAAAAGATACGACGCCGGAAGATGAGCCCCTCAGGTCGGAACATGTCCAATATGCTACTGGGGAAGAGCAGAGGGTGAGTACTAGTAGAGTCCAAAAGAATGAAGCAACTGGGTCAAAGCCGAAAGGACACTCAGTTGCTGATGTATCTGGTGGTGAAAGGAGAGTCCGATGCTGTAAAGATCTATACACCATAGGAACCTGGAATGTAAGATCCATGAATCAAGGCAAGCTGGATGTGGTCAAACGAGAGATGACAAGACTGAACATCGACATCTTAGGAATCAGTGAACTAAAATGGACAGGAATGGGTTAATTTAATTCAGATGACCATCAGGTATACTACTGCGGGCAAGAATCCCTCAGAAGAAATGGAGTAGCCTTCATAGTCAATAAAAGTAGGAAAAGCAGTACTGGGATACAATCTCCAAAATGACAGAATGATCTCAGTTCGAATCCAAGACAAACCATTCAACATCACAGTAGTCCAAGTCTATGCCCCAACCACTGGTGCTGAAGAGGCTGAAGTTGACCGGTTCTATGAAGGCCTACAACACCTTCTAGAATTAACACCCAAAAATGATGCCCTTATCATCATGGGGGATTGGAATGCTAAAGTAGGAAGCCAAAAGATAACTGGAATAACAGGCAAGTTTGGCCTTGGAGTACAAAATGAAGCAGGGCACAGGCTGGTAGAATTTTGTCAAGACGATACGATGGTCATAGCAAACACTCTTTTCCAACAACCCAAGAGACGACTCTACACATGGACATCACCAGACGGTCAACACAGAAATCAGATTGACTATGTGCTCTGCAGCCAAAGATGGAGAAGCTCTATACGGTCAGTAAAAACTAGACCAGGAGCTGACTGTGGCTCAGATCATGAGCTTCTTGTTGCAAAATTTAGGCTTAAGTTGAAGAAAGTAGGGAAAATGCTCCAGGTAGATGGTCAAATAGTGACAGATTTTATTTTCCTGGGCTCCAAGATCACCGCAGATGGGGACTGCAGCCAAGAAATTAAAAGACACTTGCTCTTGGGGAGGAAAGCTATGGCAATTCTAGACAGCATACTAAGAAGCAGTGACATCACTCTGCCAACAAAAGTGTGTATAGTCAAGGCTATGGTTTTCCCAGTTGCAATGTATGGTTGTGAAAGTTGGACCACAAGGAAGGCTGAGCGCAAAAGGATTGAGGCCTTTGAATTGTGGTGCTGGAGGAGACTCCTGCGAGTCCCTTGGACCACAAGGCGATCAAACCAGTCCTAGAGGAGATCAACCCTGACTGCTCTTTAGAAGGCCAGATACTGAAGATGAAACTCAAATACTCTGGCCACCTAACGAGAAGGAAGGACTCACTGGAGAAGAGCCTAATGCTGGGAATGATGGAAGGCAAAAGGAGAAAGGGACTGCAGAGAATGAGGTGGTTAGATGGAGTCACTGAAGCAGTTGGTGTGAGCATAAGTGGACTCCGGGGGTGGTGGAGGACAGGAAAGTCTGGAGGAATGTTGTCCATTGGGTCATGATGGGTTGGACACAACTTCTCGACTAACAACAACAACAACCCTGTTTGATTGGCTCAGTCACGAGTCCCACTCCAGTACTGCTGTAGTCATCTCTCCATTGATTTCATTACTGAAAGATTTTCTGAAAACAAAAGCATTACCTTGATTTTATGGACAGAGGACATTGATGAGCGATCTTTATAGCAAACTGGAACAATTGGAGCAGGTTCTCAATAAGGCTATCAGCCATATTGGTAGAAAAATTTCCCAATACCATCAGGAAAGCTTGAGATCCGTAAACCTCTGAGGGTGGTCCACTGTAGCTGGACCCACATATTTTAACAGATTGGTGGCAAGTCTATACAGTACATCTTATCTTTCAAAGAAGGTTCACAGTGTCACTCTTATTTATGGCTCAAACAGTTAATAAAGCTACTAGTATGAGAACAGTGCCTCTGAATGCAGGTGATGTACCATTATCTACAACGGTAATTTAATTATTTATTCATTGTATGGTTTGCCTTATAGCTGAAGCTCTAAGAACCATAGATAATAAAAACAAAGCCAATGATGAAACACATTAAATTGGGAAAAAACCAGTGATAATTTATAATAGTTCTAAAAGAGTGATTTAAAAAAGTGTTGGCAACCTGTCTCAAAGACCAAGTACAAAGTAGAGGTGGTCTGAGCACCAGCACACAGAAAACCTACACCAGATAGTAAACTTTTTCCCTTTCCATTCCCCTTCTGCCAATCAGCTCATTCTTCCATAAAGCTTTTCTCTCTCTCACTCACTCTGGATCATCACCCATACATACCTTTCCACCCCAGCTCACCACCTGTAAACACACACTCATTCTCTCACCCTTCCCCACACACCTTTTCTTCTCAATTTCCTTGCAGCAGAAATAAAAAAGAGCACTCTTTGCAAGATGTCCCAAGATCTGCTCTAAACCCTTGCTATCGCCTGCTTTCTCACATACATGCAGCCTTCTACCCACTCACTTGTACAAGCCCACAGCCCTCCATGCTTGCCAGGTGGCTCCAACTGACTCCCCGTATCTCTTACCTCAGGCTTCCTACTGCCTCCTCGTACAGCTCAGGTGGCTTTTTCCCGCCCTTTCTTGCTGTGCCATTGTTCCCCACAGCCTCAACCCAACTCACGAGACAGATGTGGTAAGAATAACCTTTCCCTTCTCTTCTTGGTGGCTGGGTGCATCAGCCTATAATTGCCCAACATCTGAATTCCCTAATAATGTTTCTGAACCTTGTATGTGTCCGGCAGCCATCCAGAGAAAATGAAGGTGACAGAGGCTGGCAGCTCTCTCTCTGCTTTGAAGCAATCCCAGCTGCCAGTAAAGTTTTTAACAGGGAGGGTACAGCAGCTCAGTGAACCCCCCCACCCCCTCCACACACACTTTACAGGCTTACAGTGGCATGCATAGGCACCATGTTGGTCTAGAATATAAAGATGGCATTGGACATTACTATTCAGAGATTTTATGCTGAAATTTACCTTGTACACAGTATTGCTAAGAAACAACAGTAAATCTGACTGAAGCATTGGAACCCATTTTACAAGAAACTTTAGACTGACTTAAGCGTTTGGGAAGATGCACATGTATGAAGCAACAAAAGGAAGGGGTGGTCTTAGAGAAATGTTTCGCATTTAAAAAGAAGCCACAAGGATTGAATCCTTGCTATTTGTGAGGATGTCAAGAGGACTACTAAATGAGTGGGGCCTGGCTACAGAAATATCACACTTTGAATTACTGGACTATTTCTTCTGGTTTTTTAGCCATTACAAACAACACAATATAGTAAGTTTAAAAGCAGTGCACTTACCTATACACAAATCCATCTGCCACCATTTGAGTAGGCAGCATTTATGTTGAAAAAAAATACATGATTAACCATTCTTCCCTTCCACTGGCATAAGAAATCGCAAAAATCCAAAATGAAAATAATGACTAAAACATCTCAAAGTCCTATTTTTGCATTCAAAATAATCCATGTAATCTGAACAGACTTTTTCATAGGACTAATTACTATAAGGGTAACACTTGTTGGAGTTCATAATGAGTATTAGTATCATTCATTTTGTTTTAGTAAACAGTTCAAAGTGCATTGTTATTAAGTGTGGGGAGAAGCACCTATGATGCAGATCTGAAAATAATTTAAATTAGCTTGGATTATTTTAACAGCTGAAGAAATAATATAGGTGACTGTTACAATTTTTAGACTTGTGCCACAATGAGTGCAAATTATAATAGTACAAAATACTGCAACCAAACTAGCACATACAAACATTTATTCTGAAAGTTTCATTCTACTCACCATTGCTCAGAATTACATCATCAAAGCACTTTATGGCAGTGAAAATAGCTCTTCCCCCTCTGACTCACTCATCCATTATATTCCATTAAAGCTGCAAAATGTGCAATCTGCTTGAAAAATATGTTGCTTTTTATTCACTTTTCATGAAAAGTCAGAACGAAATAAAAGGGCGGGAGCTGTTGTACTGGGAAGATATACCCAGTTTTCCCCTGCTGTCTTCCCTACCCCACCCCACCATCCTCCATCTCCAAATAACTTAAGGATAGTTTAAAGTTTTAAATGTAATTTAAAATGAAGTGCATCTCTTTATTCATAATAATTATAGTTAAAACATTCTAAAACCTCATAAATTACTTTCTTGGAAAAAAGGCCGCAAGCCGCTGCTTTTTGATTGGAAGAATATGTATTTCCTGTGAGTTCATTTTCTTTAATTTGACACTCCTATTTTTGATAGGTTTCCTAAGAGCTTCTCCATTATCCCGGGCTTCTGGCTGGTTCTTCACATCGTAACACTGCAGCACGGAGTCCTGGGGCATGTCCCTTTTGAAGGAAAAGTTTTTTGTGGAAACCCCCGAGAGGCCTTTAATCTTGCCACAGAAAATAGTAGGGACCGCATCTTTGACAGAGACTATCACTTTGGCAGTCTGCGAAGTACTCACAATTTCAATGTTATTGCCAGCTGAGGGTTCACAGGGTGCTATACTAGTCTGCTCCACCAGCCACTTGGGCTGCTGTCTCAGGAGTTCAGATGAGCTGCTACTGATGGCTCTGCTTTCCACCTTTGCTGAGGACTCGTGGGGTTTTGAAGGAACAAAGGGTGAAGCAGCTGCATTAGGAAGCGTTTCCACTGCAGAATGAGAGGAGCCATCCAAAAGGGATCCAGAATGAGTGGTACCTTTGTTTTCAGGGCTGCTTCTCTTCCAACAAGAAGTAACTGACAAGTCCAAAACACCATCTTCAGGTGAGAGCTGGGAACTGTCATCGTTTTCCTTAAGCAAAGGGGTTGTTTTCATTGACAGGTCAAGGACTTCATTCTCATTACTCATCTTGATGACAGTGTGGCGATTTAGCTGGGAAAGACCCCGGTGGTGGATGAAATCAAGTGGTTTGCTTTCTTCTTTCTCCAAGGGAGTCTGGGTGCCTTTGCAGGAATGCAAGATGAATGAAGCAGCTGGTTTAGAGCAGTCAAGGTTGGCCTTAGATTCAGTGCTATGGGGCACTGGGATGGGGATGGGGATGGGGACTGGCACTGGGACTGGGAGAGGAACAATCACTGGATATGGTACCAAAAGTGTGGCTGGGGGGACCAGAGGAGACAAAGGGGAACTGAAGGGTTGTGGAGGGACAGAAGAGCAGTCTGGGGGCGGCTGGTAGGGTGATGAACCTAAGGTGCCTTGTGAGGGGAAGAGGTCCTGTAGAACTGCAGCAAATCCTGGTGTCTGGAACAAAGGAGGCAAGACAGACTCCTGAGCGGGATTGGATGGCTTCTGATCTAAGAGCTGTGGCTGCCCAATCTGGGCAGGAGAGCCTTGGAAGAGGTTGCTGTGAATGGGGTTGCCAGCACAGGGATTGCTCTGAGGTAACACCAAAGGGGAATTTAAATGCTGAAAGACATGCTGTTCCAGGAGGACAGGCAGTGGTACTGGACCTTGAGTGGTCATGACGTATGGAGTGTTACTGTTGGGAGTAATCTGGGGGGCAGTGCTCCCTGCTACTTGCAAATGTATCGGTAGGACCACTGGACTGTCCCCTAAACAAATTGGCTGCAGTACTGTGGCAGCAACCTTGAGAGCTACCCCGCTTTGGGACTCTGCTGGTGGAGTCAATATTGATGGAGCAGGGACAGTTACTAGTGGCGAAAGTGCTTTCTTCATCAAGTCTGATGAATTTATATTCCATGCTTCTGCTGTTATCAGTTGGGCAACTCCATTTTCTAGTTTGTTGTTAGCTATAGCTGAGGGTGAGTTGGTAACATCCATGGGCAGGTTTTGTGCATCCTTATACAGTTCTTCCATTTTACTGGATTTCTGAGGCTTTGCAGAATTGCAGTTTACATAGCTGTCAATGGCATCCACTTTATCTCCAGGCTGCCCAAATCATCCACATCAACACTATTCCGCCTGCAAAACAGAGACATGTCTTCAGTACTGCATAAATCTGTTGCTTAAAATAATACTTGCAATTTTTTCAAGTAAGTATCACCAAAACAGAATGTTAAATGTTTCCACATTTTTGGGACAAGAGGTTGTTCTATCCTACTGTGCTCTTCCTATGTATATAGAATATCCATATATACAGAACATATATCTCTGGAGTGTTACATGGACAGTCCTCACAAACTCAAAGTTAGCTATAAACAAAGATAATTTAAAGACTGAAACAGCTACAGACAAACACTAGAACACAGAACAAGAATTCAGGCTGTTAAACTTTTAAACAAAGCTTCATGTAATTTTCTCATTTGACAAAGGGAAGCAGTGGCAATGTTTACACTCAAGAAGGGCCCAAAAGTGAGATGTCCTAAAAATAACCTATGATAAAATGATGTAATCTGAATTTGGAAAGCTTCACTTAAATCAAAACAATCACATAATTTCTGCTTTTCATGCTGCTAAGGACTGCCAGTCTGAGCAAACTGCTTTTGGATACATATCAAACAGGACCACAGAACCCCCAAAGTTCAGCAATGCACACACATATTTTGTTCATGTGTTCATTTTGTAGGCTTTGTGTCTAGCCAGGTTTAAAGGGAAACTTGCTCTGCAGAATTATAGATATAAAAGGAGACTTCTTTTAAGCAATTAAATACAAAAGACATAAGCAATTAAAATCAAACACTGTGCAGCATATAGTCTGTCAGACTGATGTTGAGTGCACTGATGACACCAAAAAGTACTTTTCTGCTGTAAGCCATAAGAGATTTAGCACACCACTGAGAACATTTTGCTCACCTGAAAGGCAGTAAATAGAAATCATTCTTGCCATGAAAGCTTCAACACTCAGAGATACTAACAGTGTCAGATTCTCCTTCTGCATGTCCCAGCATGTCCAGAAGGACTTTCTAAGCATGCGTAAGATTGTATCCTAAAAGGATATTATTAATGCAGTTATGCACAATATGTTAGTTCCTCACATTTTGACCCTCCATCTACCTTTTGTCTGGGAACAAAATGTATTGCCACTGTCATATGAATATACCATTGACAGATTGTTTGTTTTAGTCTGTCAGATAATAAAAACAAATACATAATCCATACTGATGACATTCACTAATAATCTGACTGATATGTACATTGACAGACATGACAAAACTTTCCTCATTCAAAATTAAATCATTTTCTTTACCATTGGATGATTCTTAATGAAGAAGTCAGTCAAAACACTTTCTTCCAATTGTTTAATCAACCACTTTACTGTGCAATTACCCTATATAATCTTGCCTTTTTGTTAATAAGCAATCTAGAGGAAGAGTCTTTAAATATTTTGAACGTATTTCTTTTGGAGGATTTTTTAAACTAATAAAACCTAACAAGGATGGGTTGGGATGGTGAAGAAGCCAACTGTAACCCTAAAACAGGTCTGGGTTGCTCAATAATTCCCCAATGAACTACCTGTACATGTAACAACAACCTACAGCCTGCAGCTGCTGCTCAAATATTCAAAATGGCAACTATTTCTGCAACAAGAAGCCTCCTGAGGGAATGTGGTTTCACATTACACATGGATCAGGTCAGTTACCAGGTATACACAACAGACAAACCATGTTAATTACCCATGGTAACTTGTTAGCTACTCTTGCATGTATTGATCACATTCCAGTTCTTTTGCTTAACTACCAGCACTAGGTATGGATTGTTGTGACAGCTGAAGTCAGCTGAAGCATGTATACCTGGCTGGCTGGGTTGGCTGGCTGGTTGCCTAGCCTTGCCCAGTCACCCACTCTTGCTCAGTTCAGAGATCACAACAAGCCACATCTGGTAAGGGTAATTAGTGAACTGAGTTAGCATACAGCCCGCACATGCAGGAGTGGGTTTACAAGCCACTACAGTTTGTTAACCTTCCTTGTGTTGTGCAAATCAAGCCAGCATATTTGAAGAACTAACACCAGTCTTCCACTGACATGGTAAAGAGAATACCCTAACATTTGGAGCTCTGCTAAGAAACTCTTGGATATGCCAGGCCAAATTATCTACAATCTGTTTCCCTAATTAACAATTGAGAACCCTGAGTTCTTGTTTCACCTTCCAAATAACCTTATCATGTACCTCTCTAGAGTCAAATACACCGTATTCAGAATAAGTGCAGTTGCAAAACCATTTTGTTCACCTCAAAATCCAGCAGCTGCCCTGGTTTCAGTTTTCCAAGACTATTGGTATTCTTCAACTTCTGAATCCAAGGTCCTCCAGTTTTGTCTGAGCTTCCTGGTACACGTACTGTATGAGCTACATATGCATGTGTGTACATGCACTCTCTGCCCTGAATAGCCTGATGTAATACCCGCTGTGCCTATTCATGGATGTGGTCGGCAGGATGCTATGGCTTGGCACCCAGTTTGCACCACTGTAACGTGATCCTCTTGGGTGCAACTATGCCATTGCTTGGGAATGTCGGCTGCACCAACTTCTGAATTTACTCTGCCATCTTTGCTCCTTCAATGTGCTTTTTGATACCAGTCAATTCAGTATTACTAAGCTATTTCTCTCTCTTTCACCATCCCCCTGTCCCCCTTAGTAGTTCTTTCAGTTTCCATTGCCTCCTTCCCCCATGTACTAAACCATCACAATATGGTTGCCATTAACACGCTAAGTCCTCTCCTCCTCCCCCAATCTTTGAAAACTCCCCATGAAAACTGATAGGAAAGTTTAAGAGGCCCGCACTGAGCAGTGTGCCCCAACTGCTCATCAGGGCCAATTACAGGGAGCACACAAATAAATTGGTTATATTCTTTTAAATATCAATGTTCTGGCCAGGGTGGATTTACAGGCTGGCATTTCTTACCGCATGTGCTAGCTATAAATTACACAGCTAAAGAACTTTTACAAGTGGAGACATCTGGGTGAACCTATATGTCTCCTTTCCCCCTTCCCTTGCAGGATTTAAAGGCCATTCCTGACAGAGGCCTGGGCCAAAGGGCAAGAACCAAAGGGCTCCTGGCATATGGAATCCCTGGGTAGAGCATGCTGGGCAACTGGAACATTGCTGCCAGAGAGATGCTTTTCATCTTTTGCTTCCAGAGCCTTCTCTGCCTGCTTGAAGAAAGATAAAGCTGAAATGCATACTTCATGGCCATTCAGCTCAATGCACAGCAGCAAGCAGTAAATAACAGCAGCAGAGGGCAACAGTTTCAAGAACAGGGAAGCCATTGCAGACATTCACCTGCTCTGTGTTAGTTATCGCACTGAGGGCCAGCACTCAAGGGGCCTCCCAGGCCATCTAGTCTGAGCCACGGCTTGAGTCTGCTCTATTCATGCAATCCCCAACATGTGGTTGTCCAATCTTTTCTTGAACACACTCACTCATGGAGCCTCAACCACCTCCCTTGGAAGCCCATTCCATATCCCAAGGGTTCTAACCATCAGGAAGTACTTCCTGACATCCAACCTGAAGTTGTTGTTATTGGAAGGTATATCTGGGAATTCATTGGATAAAGTCAAGGAAGGGAAGGGGATAGCCCTGTTAGTTGATCATGCAAGGGGAAGCTTGGCACAGGAGAAAGCATTATCAAAATCTGCAGTTCAATGTCATCCGTTTATTCATAACATCCAAATTTCCCCATCAGAGTGACAGGTTAAAAATGAGAACACTCACCATTGGTGAGGGATCTGCTTAGTCAGTTTTACAGCATTTTGATGCACTTAACCACTGTGGCACCAAGAGTATTGGACAGAATCATCAGTAAGGGGTGGTAGAAACTTCAGTAACTCAACTAAGATGGCCATGGCAGTGCTATCTATTGAAAAGAATGCACGAAGGTGCCTATGCTGATTTACATATGCTCTAAGGTCTTTCTCTGTGCTTTTTCAAATGACCTGTCTCCTTTTTGTAAAAAGGGACATATGTACAAGGGAGAGGAGAGCATTTGATTTCAGAAAACGAACAAACAAAGAAAGTGCAGGGAGAAAGGTTCATGACAGGGAGGCTACAGGAGGCAAAGAGTATGTGGGCAAAAATCCAGGGGCTTCAGGTGCAACAGAGATTGTCAGGGCCTATGTGTCTTTATTTCCGCAAATGTCATGGGCAGCAGGAAAGGTGGAGTAGATGGCCTCATGGAGATTCAGGTCTCCAGCCTTAGTGGGTGACCAGGTCCACATTGCATCTGTAACACAGGCTAGTTCCCAGGAACAAGTTGCATTTTCCTTCCTTAGCTTAGTTCTGAAAACTTCAAAATCCCATTGCTGATGTATAAGAAAACAAGCCCAAGTTTACAGTTAATTGCTAAAGTTTTCCAAAAACTGTACCTTTTTTAAAGGAAGACGTAAAACTTGTTTTGCATAGAAGATGCACCTACTCCCTATATGTGATGTGTTCTATGCTACAGTTGAACTGGTGGGTTCTTGCGTATTGCTGTGCATGGAGGACCATGCTTTTGGGTGGTAGCCAATTAAGGCTTCCCACCAATAAAACAGCTTCCTTCAGCAGAACAGGGAAAGGAGCAATTCACCCTCTCCCACACACCTCAATTCACTTCAAAGGGTTTAGGGACCCTCCAGAACAACGTTGAACGCCCCCAGTGAGTGAGAGGAGAACAGGATAAAGTTTTGCTGCATCAGCAAAAATTCTCTTCTGTGATGTTAGATTTCACCCTACAAATGAAGGGCTTGGATCTTCCAATCTCATTAGCACTGATTCTATGACAAAACAAAAGCTTCTCTTTTTCAAGTTCTCCAACATATTTAACATATAACAGCACTACCCAAAAAGATGAAACATAAGGACAAGCGGCAATGATAGAACTCTTTTCCTCTACATAGTCATGCTGGATTATGCCTAGAGCGAAGTATAATTATTTTATAGTTTATATTTTAAAAGAAATGAAATGTACATTAATAGTTTTTTAAACTGTTATTGGGTGCTTATGATGCATGCAAAAGACAGAGATGAATGAGTTTCTAGTTCATCTTACTCAATGAACACACTATTGTGCAACATACACCATTCACTCATGTCTTAACTTACACATTTGTTTAATTTTTAATTTCTTATGGCAATGAAAACAGATCTATGAATACTGTTAGGCATCCCATAATGGTAATGACAGTACTTAAGTGAGAGTACTGTTCAGTGATAAATGTTATTTCATTGAAAGCTACATGGAAATGCTATTACAGAAAGTGGTGATTAATCCCATCATGCATTTGGCTACTGATCGTAGTTGTGCAATTAATTCATGTAGCACAGTTATGTGCCATAAGTATAATCACAGGTTTCAAATCAGTGATATCACAAAGCATATTCTAAACCCCGAAAGGCATCCTAGAAAAAAATTTAGATTATATGAGATATATGTCTTTAGTATTGTACATACTTGTGGAAAATTCCATTGCTCCTTAATCTGCATTACTCTTTTTTTTAAACTCTGTCTCCCAGGAGTAGCAGTGTTTGCACTTACTTCAAGGACAGCTGTAACATGCACGATAGAAGTAGTGAAGTATCTTGGGAAAGGAGCTGATGACTATAGAAGTAATCCAGTAATCAGGATGATACAGGCTGCCAGAATAGCCTCTCAGTCCCTGAGAGAAAGGTAGCAAAATTTAGCAACCCATGCATTTTATCTGTGTCCTCAGCCATGCCTTTGAGACAGCAGTAATAATCTAGAACCATATCTTCAAACAAGGCTGGATGGGAATGAGATAAACATTTTTATAGGCTTAAAAATCCATGCTGTTTTATACTGATCATTGGGAAAGATTCTAAAGCTACTATCTAGTAATCCCACAAACTCCAGCAACGCAGGCCAGGAATGAGGGCCTCCTGAGTTGAAGCCTAAGCAATAAACAGAAATTAACTTTTCAAACACTGGTACATTTTACTGAGAATTTCAACAGCTGGATGAAATTGGCAGGTGCGTGTTTATTTTCAAAATGACCACAGCTGAAATAAGGCACTACTGAAATAAGGTTGGTCATAAATAAGACCTGCAAAAATGCAATACACATGACGTTACTGGCATTCCATCCACCATGCCCCACATGTTGCGCGCTAAAGCATGTGTAGCGTTTATATTTGAGGCTCCAATTGTTTTTTTTAAGGTCTAGTCATAAATAAAAGCACTGTATTCAGAGAAAGGCAGCATTCTAGTCTGCAGGCGATGACTGGTTTGAAACAATTCATCTTTTTAGAAATCTAGAGGTGATTATGAAATAGCAAAGATGAGTCGCCCAAACCTGTGATAGACTCTGCCAGGTAAAGGCCTCTAGGTCATGAAAGTTTAGGTCATAATGCCATTGTTATGTTTCAAGGTGAGTTCAAACAATAAAATTGAAGAGTTTTATTTAAAAATATTCTGTTATTTGTGCAAAAATATATATTTATTATTTGAACCCTCTGTGGAAGTTCCTGAATAACTGGAGAACTCACCACCTGAATCTTTGCTATTATTCAGTAAGGAAAACTAAAAGGACTGGTATAAATGTAATCTATAAAGTATGTAAAATATGACCTCCACTGAAATGGCCCCCATTGCAGTCACACAAGATACCTGCTGGATCAGGCACTTGGATGACCCACTAGTGAAAAACCTTGTTTATTTTTATGAGAACACACTGGTGGCATTTGGACAATCAAATCCAAGTCAAGGATTTTTGCTAACACTTTGTTGATACTTTTCTCCATAAAAGTTCTCCATAAGAGGGAAGGAAGCCGTAAACCATAGCTTTGCATTATGTCCAGACTGAGAGCTTTTGTTAATGGTTTCCAAACCAGCCAGCATTTAGAAGACAAGTTTAATTAATGGTTTCATATACTGGTTGGTTTGGAATCCAGTAACTATAGTTAATTGGTTCAGCCATAATGGGAAGCTATAGATGACTACAGTATTTTGTCTTGTTCACACATTCACCTGTACAGAAGCAAAGGGACAGTTTGCAGGTACATGAAGTATGTGCAGCTTCTGAAGTCAGGATTTCAATGTCCAAAGTGAGTGGTTTCAGATATTCATGGTCAGTGTGTTTTTCTTATACCTGAGTTTGTGAATTCCTTCTATCTACATGAAAGCCAGTGTGATGCAGGAGCACTGGGTTCTAGTCTCCGCCCAACCATGGAACTAACTGGGGGACTTTGGGTCAGTCACAGACTATCAGCCTAACCCACCTCACATGTTTGTTGTGAGGATAAGAATGAGGGGAGGAGAATTATGTAAGCCACCTTGAGTTCTTTGAAAGGAAAAAAACTAGTGAAGAAATTTAATTAAGGAAGTTGTCTAATACTAGTCATTTCTAGTTGAAACATAGACACCACAATAAAACCCCTCCCTGCTCTTACAGTTGTTTCCAGTAGCATGATACTGTTTTATGTATTATATAGAATGTGCTAATTATGGAAGTGAAGTATTTCTGAACTCACAGGTAATTTCAAAACATATTTTGATATCTATATCATTCTATCTATCTATCTATCTATCACTTACTTTTCTGTGCCAATGGTACACTTAAACTTAGTATCACAACCAAGACATGAATAATTTTGTAAACACACAAGCTTTCCTCTCCTTCTTCCTTCATCTGAGCTCTGCTTACTAGAAAATTCTACATAAATGTTAGGAATGGCAGGGGTGCGGACGGAGCTGTCACATGTTCCTGAAAATTAGACAAGTCTGAATTAAACTCCATACCCATGTCTTTCTACTTCTGGAAACGTAAGACGTGGGTGAACAATATGTATCCCAGATGAGGACCTGCATCTCCCATGATACCTCACTCATTACTACACTAGTCTGGCAGGTGAGAGTTGCAGTCTAACAACATTTGGAGATTTAGCAGTTGCCCAACCTTGTTATAATTAACCTGGGTCCCTGGTTCTATTCTCAGTACCAGGTCTCAGCTCTGGAAAGTTACACTGCTTGAATGAGTGTCTCATGATATATCCTGAAGGCTTCCAACTTACTAAACTTACTAGGGCCACCAAACCAGTTTTACAAAAATAAATTGTGCTCTGCCATCACCTCTCATTTTAGAAGTTAATTACTGTCCACCAGATGGCTTCACCATCTGGAGTGGCATCTGTCTGCCAAAGGGATAGACAGGGATTGGAGCGTGCATAAATTCATGTAGTGTATCTAGAAATTTTAGCATGTTTTCAGGTCCATTTCTCACCACATCTAGTAATTGATACAAATACTGTTGAGAAGAAAAGCTGATGTAGGTATGCCTATGACTCATGTTTAGGAAACCAGAGGTTGTTTATCAAAGCTGGGATATGTCTTCCTGCTCAATGCAAGAGGCTAATCACATTCTTAGCACCATAGCTTAGGTCTTTCATGAAGATATCCTGGTGATAGTTCTGTTTAGATGATTGCTTTAGGAATGAGAGCTTAGGAGGCGCATATAACTATGCTGATATTATAAGTCATTTTATACTGAAAGTTGATATTCTCCTAAGGGAAAATGAGTTTTAAACAAATTGTTCTGTTTATAATTAAAGGGTCCCTACTCACAGATGATTAAGCATCATTTTTCATTGATATTACAGTCCCCAGAAAAACAAAGAAAAATGAGCTATTATGAGAACATAACACATCAAAAACAAATAATAGTGTTTCGGTTTTTATATTGTAAATAACGATTGCATTTTGTTTCCTTAGTAACTGTTGTAACTTATATTTAAAATAAAAAATAATGGAAACTTTTGGTATACATTTTGTGGTTTCTGTAAATCATCTTTATCTGAACAGTTGCAGCTCTCATTATTCCTATGGTTAGAAATTTGCTCTTACTAGCAAGGCATTGGGACCATATCCTCAACTGTTTCCACCTCCTCCACCTTGATTTAATAAATCAGTTCCCCATTTCATCATCTTTTGGAGTAAGTGGCAATGGATTCAGTGGATATTACTTTTAATTAGACAAGCATAAGATTGCTCTGTGGATCACTCATTCTGCTTCCGTCATGGGACATAAGAGTATTTTAAATTCTGAGATTTGGAAGAGTTTTGTTTAAAGAAAAAAATTCAAATGCAAAAAAAAAAAAAACCCACTAGCATTTTAGATTTAAAATTTCAGTAGTATGGAATTGCATACTCTGTGTTACAATGGCTGGATTGTACCTCTGGCATCGCTTTTATAATTTTATTAGAAAGAGTTAAACAATTGGACCTCTCAAATCAAATAAGCTCTCACACTCTATAAAAATGCATATTTTTCTCGAGAAATTCAACTGTCATCCATTTCAGGCAATCTCCGGTGTGACAAAGGAGGCAGATTTTTCAATGGTAAAAGCTATTTTAAATTTTCAAAAATTTAAAGAATGCTTCAGAAAAAAATGGCAGCCACTATTAGAGCTATGATTCTCTTCTCCCAACAAAAAAATTAATCATCCAATATTGCTAAATCAAAATGATTGATTTCAAATTATGTGACAGCAGCTGAAAATGGATCTTTTGTCAGTTTTTTATAGCTTGGAACATGGTACTATCCCATAATAATTAGTAAAGTTTCTTATGAAAGCAAGCAGTAAATTATTTTAATGGAAGTGTTTAAGAGCACCTAGTGGATGGACTGAAGTTTGCTATCATTGTTAAAGAATTTCTGTTGTTTACATCTCTACTGACAAACCTTTTCACTGGCATATCAAAATTACTGACATTAGCATACCTACATAATCTGTCAAGATGACCAACTGAATTAAATAATTACAGCAAAGGAGATGCAAAAAAAAAAAAAAAGTCAGCCTTAATTTGGACATACATAGACTAAGTTCTTAAAGACTAAACTGAGATTAGTAAAAGAAAACATATACCATATAGTTTTGAACTCAAGCACACAACAGTTTAAATGATTTTGATATTTGTTTCCTCAGGTTTTACCCAGAATAAAATTCAAGCCTAAACTTTGTTTTACCTCAGGTTGGGAGATGGGCTCCCATTGGGTTATACGTAATAGTAGCATTCACTAGAGCAATGTTTCTGCTGCTTGCCGAATTTCCTTAAGCACCAAATCCAACACTAAAATTTATACTCTAACTAAAAGAATTCTATGCCAGCTAGCACTCACTGTAGCATGAAGATTTAAAGTGATATTTCTCCTGAAATGCATAGTATTTTATATTAAATTATCTTAATTTTCAGTAGAAAAAGAAAACAAGGGCAAATGAAGCTGAAATATTTTTCACATACTGGAATTTAAATGTACATGGTTCACTTGGATATTAGAGTGTAAAAATGTGTATGCATAGAACTGTCAAAGGAAATCTCTTATTCCCTTTCTATATAATGCTCATTATGAAGCTTAGGGGGAAAGAGAGGCCTATTTTGAGCACTGTCCCTTCAAGATATCTCTTTCAGTCAGTAATTATTTTCTGTTGAGAAGAGAAAGAAAGTCATATTAAACACCCTTTTCCGCTCCTGTCAGTGTACTTCCAGAATAGTTAAAGGAAACATACAAAAGCAAAAATTACTCTGATTTGTAAAATCAAATACATAGAAGGAATATTTAAATATAAAACACTGCTTCCAAAACACAGGGCAAGCTTGAATGCTGAATTCAATGGCTACAGTCAAGTACATTTCTTGCACACAATATATCACTTTTTTTTTATCCTCACACTGAACCACGTCATAGAAGATTACTAATTTTCTAAGTAATAAATAACTATGAATCCTGTTAAGCAGCATTTTGCATTTGTTACATAAGAATTCAATATAGTCTCATCCCACAACCCACATACAAGCACAGAAAAGTATGCTTACCAAACAAAAACCAAAAACTATGGCCAGTACCAAATACTTTCACCATAGTATCTGAGTACCAAGATGGGTTTGCTTTTCTTACCAGCTGACTCATACAAAAAGAACATATTTCTATAAAGAACACTGACATCCATGTAAAAATGAGACACTACACAAGCAAATGTATTACATTTTTATCTGACACTTTTCCTAGGATCTCAGGACATTTTAGTCTCCAATTCACCTCATCAGGTGGGCTTGGTGCAAAGTCACCTAGAGAGCTCCACAATTTTAGTCTAAGGTCCACACTGTATCTACTATACTGACTTGAAAAAGAGATTCCAACACTGTGAAGAATCAGTTTCCCCATTTATTTGAAATCATGTTCTGTTTGTGTCTATTTGTATCTTACGACAATAGAATCTGAACAATACACATGCCATCGCCTACTTCCCTGTGTGTTATTAATACTTAGTACTAGTCGTAACAACTATTGTTCATCTAGTCAACACTACAAGTTGGTAGCAGCGGTATTCATGATTGTTATGGTGGTCAGTGGTAAAAGTACTACAAAAGCATTAATATTATTGAACAATATACTGAGCAGCTGAGAGGAGAACAGACTCATGGCAGGCAAAGTCACCAATAGATGGAGAAATTTCCCTTCCAGGAGTCCTCACTCTGAATTGTGGAAGATGTTTGAGAATAGTTATAGGACTGCTTGTGTGGAGGGAAGAGAGCGAGAGACAGCAAAGTCATGTTTGCATTCATTTTATTTAAGAATCCACTATTGCAACAAATTCTGATAAGACATGCTCTTTCCCAACTTCTCTTCCTTATTAATGTAGTAAGATGCTAGCAGGTACTGAAATAACCATGATTTTCTTCTGCTGAAGTATAATTACTTCAGGACCTGATCTTGTGAATCCCTGGAGCCCAACCATCAGTAGGAAGAGCTACTCAGCATTTCACAGGGTTGGGCCCACTACTGATGCAGGAGAAAGCAGACAATTGCCTTGCAATTACTTGGATGTTCTTGTCACAAGAACATTAGGTTACAGAAGTCATATTACTATGATCTAGAGTTAATTACTTCCAGGCTATAAGTAGCAGCTGAAAAACCAGAAAGGAATAAAAGTGTAACTGTCATGTTTTAAGCCAATAAGTGCGGATCACATAACAGGCACCAACTGTGATAAATATTAACTCCAGTGAATGAAGAAAGAAGAACAGATCTCCTCCCTACTCCACAAAAAATATGCTTTGTTTTTTTGATGAATAATTGCCTTTAGTTATTTTAGAAATAAATACCATTTGATCAATTAGACAATGTGTAGCTTGTCCATCTGTTCTGTTTCTTCTCTTGCAAAAT
The DNA here is from genome assembly GCF_004798865.1 of Varanus komodoensis. NCBI lineage: Eukaryota > Metazoa > Chordata > Lepidosauria > Squamata > Varanidae > Varanus > Varanus komodoensis. Next base: position 110,046 of record NW_025335941.1, on the reverse strand, counting down.
TAAATGTGATGCCAATGAAAACAAAGACAAGGCTGGAAACCTTGATATTTAGTGTTGTACGCTTTCTCCTGAGAGGTTCCATGTCTGTAACGGCTGCCTGCCAGGAAACAATTTAACATCCCTAATATAGTTCTCCCTAGCATATAGATCCATTGTGGGCAAATAAGCACCTATAAATTTTTCCCAATGAGATATAACACAACTTTAGATTAGGAAAACGTGGGTATGAAAAGAATTAATCCCCCCATTGTCATTCTACTCCTTCAGGAGGTTGTTTTTTTTACTTCATGTCTTTAAAAGAAAGATCAGTATAGCCATGGGTCTCCCACATCTCAAATAATGCGGACCCCAACTGACTAACTTGGTTGGAGATGTACAGCACATTTGGATACAAAAGTAATGCAGGTATGGATGGACAACGGCTACAGATCTGAGTTGGATGTAGATGTTGTCTATCTGCACCACATCATTTCTAATGTGATGCTCTTGTATATTCTGATCCACTCTGCAGCCCGGCTAATCGTGTGAAACTGTGTGTGACCACAGCTGGATCTGGGTGAAAAATGTACCAGGCAACCCTGATGCCAACAAGAATACCTGCACAGCATGGCAAGACAAGGGACAACTGGAAGGTGTTCTCTTCCCCCACCCACATTACATAACAATGGCTATTGCAGAAAAAAAGCATGAAGGAGTAGAAGGTAATTATATTTCTGTGAACTTTTTTCACACTATAAAATAGCAACTGTCACAGTAAAAAAAACACAATCTTGGGAAAATTTGATGGTACACTGTTCCGAAATAGAGAAGGGAAAGGACAACATTTTGACACCAGAAAGAAATCTCTAACATTGCTTTCAGTTTTGCCAAAACCAGAAAAGTGCAGTTGAAAAGATTTGCAACAAACCAGGATATTAAACCAACTTCAAATATTCTGGCTTGTTCCAAACCAGTTTCCTGGACTTCACAAAAACGGAAACTATTATCAATTAGAGTTTTACTGGTGTGTTAGTTCACAAGGCAAAGGAAAGAGCTATGTGACCAGGCAAACATTTTGTTCATATTGTTATTCATTTAAAGTGTTTCCTGACCTGGGCCAGCATACTAATTTTATATAGCTACACTTGCTTTGTATTGTAAATTCTAACCTAGTTCATGTACCCCAGAAACATACTATAGAATTAGTGATATTGGTATTTAATAATCTTGATACCATTTTTTAAAATCCAGTGGAAAAAAAGGAGGGAAGTGCTCTGATTACAGATGCACATTATTGTCTTTCAGCTAATTTTCTTATACTTGTGACACAAAAATTGCCTATGTGCAGAAAGGACAGATTAGGTATGAGAGAACATTAACCAGCTGATCTTTTTTTCCCCGGTCTCACTTATCGCCACCATGAGTACTAACTGCTTTTATCAAAACCAGACTTGTGCCTGTTTGAACAAATGATTTAACAAACAATGGCCTTCCTCAGTCCCTTGAACCTTCTGGGCAGTATATAGGCAGTTTCTTTCAGATTGTAATATACGTGCTTTGCTGGCATTATCAAGAGTGTTCTTGTATTGGCCAAGGTCTTCTATCCTCTGTTTTATGTTCTCATAGAACAGTTTAAAAATCCCTACTTCCATATATTTCAGAACAACTGCATTTGTGGGTTTAACTATTTAACTTTCTTTTCAGAAGCTTGTGCTCTCTATTTAAAATTATAATTCTATGGAAAAGTGATGCAATAAGATGATCTTGACTAATTATTTATGGCCATGTCGCTGTAATAGTGACATATTCAATTATTTGGCTGTACTTTTGGCTTCGTTTTCATCTGTGACTGTGAAAGGTGGTTGTTGTATTAACAACAAATCTGTCAGTACACTCAACTACCTTCTAGGCAATTCAACCATCACATTTTGTACCAAACACAATCAGGTTATCAAGCTATCTGAATAAATAATAAGTAGTTAACACAAAGGTAGGACACATTATTGTGAGAAAAACAGCATCCCCATCACTTTTATACTGCAACTCTTGCCCAAAAGACAGATCTGGGAATCTGCAGGTACAAACATCTTTATTGGGGTTCTACTCTGCTCCCCTTCCAGCATAACTCAATATGTTAAAATGCAAGCAGGAAACACCTGGAAGTAGTTTGATCAAGGTGACTTCATGCAGGAACATCATACTACTGATTGGTCAGTTTGAATTTTCCCTTCCTCTTAGGAAACTTGTCACCATCCACAAAATAGTCTTAAGTGCAAAATCTTTCTTCAGTTGCTGGCTGGGAGCCAAGTTTTATTTCTTTCACACAGACCCAGGTGGGCCTTTCCTCTGCTTATCTGCAACTTGCTTGAAAACATTACATTTCCTGGAAAGAGTTCATAGTAAAGTCTGTGTTTTGTTTTCTTTATAAAAGCAACTGTTTGGTTGTTTACTAAATACGTTTTTGGAAGCTGAAGCTGATTAATGTATTTTGCATAGCTTGGTTTGGTTCTATTAATGCACTAGACTTGTTCCATGCAGGTTTCATGGAGTTTTAAGAAGAGCCTGTAAAAATATCTTTTTTTCCCATAAGACTAAACAGCAAGTTTGAATTTCCTGCAAATTAAGTGTCAGATTCATTTTTGCAGGCGGTGGTCACAAATACTACATAGTAAATAACAAAAGATGTCTTGCAGCATATCCTGCTTTAAATGACTGAAAGTTCAGACTCCCATCCATCACAACTGAAATCCTATTGCTTGACTAAAATTATCTGAACTTGGACCACCACTTGAATTTTGACCCAGACCCTGCCCTCCTCTGTTGCACCATGCAACCTCTGCTCAGGAAACAGTTGAACAGAGAATAAGAAGCGTGTGGCTGTAATGTAGCTACATTTGTAATAAAAGGGAAGAGCAGAAAGAAAAGCGGTCCCCCACCACTCACTTTTTACTTATATATTCCAGCAGTCCAGAGAATGTAACCCTGAGCTAGAAGAAAATCTTCCTGCCCCTGCCCTATAAGGACATAATCTTGGAGTAGAAAGCACAAAGTAATAGCAACAAAAGTTCCATATCAAAGTGCCAGAACCAAGGATTTGCTGCAGATCCAGTTGATCTACATATCTTGATCACTATTGATCCTGATAATCGGCTTGCCGAAATGAAAAGTTAATCTCCTAAGGATTATGTCTCTGTTTAGGTCTGTTTCAAATGAAGCTATTTAAAACAATTTTATAAGAAGAAACAAACTGAGTTCCAATACTGGATTGTCAGCATTCCTTTTGCATCACCCTCAAGTATTAAAGATACTGACAACCGAAGCCCAATTAAATTGGCTTGGAAGCATATCTTTTAAAAACACATGCATATCTTGTTGCAATTTTCTTAGAACTTACTTTGCCTCTAGATATTCTCCAGTCAATGTTTGCATGTTTCCTGTCTATATATTTCTTCCTGAAAGTGATTGTGTGCCAGTGTTAGGCTTACTTTTGTTCCTGTTGTTAAATGTGCAACACACCCACAGGTGTCTATGCTTCCTAATTTGCTTGCTGTGTGTGAAGGCTGGAGTAGTAAAGGAGAAAAAAGGATGCGAAAGTTATCAATTAACCAAGGCTTATTCAAGATTAGAAAAACTCTCTCTTCCAAATGCAAAAAAGCAGGGAAGGTGGTTCTGCTTGTGGATGTTGGTGTATAAGTGAGCAGGAACATGCATTTTTTAAAGTGGTGAAAGGAAGGATAGACTCATCTAATTTCAGTACTTTTACAATAAAGCAATCCCATGGCCACTAGACAGCATCCCAGGGGACCAAGGATGCGATGGATCTCCTCCTCTGAAGCTAGAGACAGAGCTCTGAACTACTCTTAGCCCCTGTATGCCCTGTTCTTGAGGTTGGAACCCCAACTTTGGGAAGAGACAAATGGGTGTGGCAGGGATGTCTTGGTGGGCTAGGAAGAAGAAGCCACAGATCTAATGGATCAAACAACCTCTCAGTCCTCCATTCATGCCTCTGTCTTAGAGAAGATATTCAATGAGCTCTAAGGCCTACTGTTGTTATGCGCCAACAACCCCTCCAAAATGTCCTGTCTATGACAACCTTTCCTCAACTCTTGTAAAATCAAGGCTGTGGCTTCCTTTATGGAGTCAATCCATAAAGCCTGATAGCAAGAGCCTGGCAAGATGGGAGCTTCCAAGAACGGAAAGCTTTGCCATTTGGACTTCCCATGTATAGGACTGCACTGTTAAACGCTTTCATCGTATTTGCAGAAGAAGCATAGCACTTCAAACTACTTCTTGTCATTTCCACTTTTTTTTATACCCCCCACACCCAACCGAACACAAATAGTACTACTTCATTAAGAGAATCTCTTGAGAATTGCTACTACATAATATTGTGTTACTGATTGATTGATTTGATTTATATGCCTTCCGATTGGCCATAGGCTCTCTGGGCTGCTTACAATATAATCAATACAATACCATACAATACAATACAATCAACAAGTACAATAAAATTAATACCCAACCAAGATAAATAAACAATAATGATAATTAAAGAAAATAAATTAAATTAGATAAATTGAGAAGGGGGTACAACATGAAGCTAGTTAAACAACCAACAATACAATAGTAACTGTATAATAATAATAATAATAATAATAATAATAATATCATCTATAAAATCGTACAATTATGAAGTTATAAAATTGGGTTGATGGGGAGGACCTATGATTCTATAACCCTTCTGCATACAAAAATCCACCTATAAAGTTTTGGCAGGAACCAGGAACTAATAACTTCACAGAGTACAATTTGCATAGATGAACACTTATATTAAAATAGAAACACTGTCCTCTGCTGTAATTTCCACTATAATTCCATTTGCCATACTTATTATCTCTTTAATAAACAACAGCGAGTTCAGCAGCTTTTTATTTAATTCAAAGTCATTTCCCCCTTGCCCACATGAATCTTCTTCATCTTAGATCTTTCTGTGGCTGTTATAAAATGTGAAAATTCAGATTTTCATTGCTTAATCTTTGCTCCAGGCCATTATTAATGGCTATATCAACACAAGCCATGGTGAAGATCTTTGGGTAACCTTCCTGCTCAACTCTTTTCACAGCAAGAGTTCACCATGACTACCTTCTGCCTAATTCATTGCTGACTTCATTTCATGAAGAACCCGGATTAGTTTTAAAAAATTAATGACATTATTAAACTTCTCGTCAGTTGTACTGACCAGTTACAAAAGTAGAACTGACTTTACTGTGCACATATTTCATATATGACTTTTACAGAAATCACGTCTTAGAAACTTCCTTACTCACAAGACTAATACTGTGCTACTCATTCTCATGTCCTCGTATACACACAAACTTATCTTGTATATAGACACAAAACCAGTATAGACATTGTTACATTAAAGGCATAAATGAGAAAAAGTAGTTTAGCAGTATCCTATCAAGGTTATTTAAGACTTCCTGGCTGATGATACTAGGCCGTCCTTGACGATTCATTGGTATGTAAACTATTGAATTTTTCTGGAATATCTTCCATAAACACTTAAGTTTGAAGATTTCTTTCCAGAAAGAATATTCTTCTGCATATTCCTACATAGTGCACAAATGACACTCTTTCAAAGGCCTTCCCAGTAATTTGGCAGACTCTCAGTTTTCAAATCATTGAGCATATTATTAGTTTTAAACCTTTTGATAGCATTTCTCTCTTTCTTGACAGCAATCATAACCACAACGTAGTGCTGCCATCATTTCACTGCTTCCCTGCATGGCAAGTCCCTGAATATTCCATCCACATTAAATAACCAGATGGTTGGCAAAGGAAGAGCTGCCCTCCTTTGTAGCAACCCATTGTCATTTCCCCTCTGAAGAAATTCAGCTACAATCAAACCACCCACCCACCCAAACACACATGCCTGCATGCACAAAACATGCAGTAGGGCATTCGTATTGGAAGTTTATTTCATAATCAGATGTGATCATCATTAGGATAGGGCTGAATACCCAACCCACCATTTCTCATCTGGAAAATTATGCTTCATGAAAAGGTAATACTATAATGCCTCTTTACTTTTAATCCCACACTAGTTCCTTTCAGCTTAACTGGAATGATTCATTCTGGAGTACTAACCCTGGGTTTATCATGTACCAATAAGAGATAAATATGCAAGGTATTTATGCCCACATGAGCATTTATTTTGATGAGTATTAGCATGCTTCAGTGGGCTGAGATGAAATCTCTCTCTTTCTTGAACGTTTTTGGCAAGCTGCATTACAGTGGTTCTCTACTGAGGGAAGCCTCAAGTTCAAAACTCCCAGGCTTGAGAAGTAATGCATACAGATGAATGGTTAGATATTTATAAGCAAAACATTCCGACAATTTCCTCTTTCACTGCTCAGTGGAAGAGCAAGCAGAGGATTACAGGTTCAATCACTGGCATCCCCAGACAGCACTGGAAAAAAATTCCTCGCTAAGCCCTTATCCCCTGAAAGCTGTTGCTAATCAGTGAAGTATACAGACAACACTTGGTTAGATGCACCGAAACATTCCTATATGCAGAGCAATCTTTGCCCCATGAACTAGAGGATAAACATATTTACCTATTTCAGTTGTATGTCTTTAAGTACATTACAAATGCCCCATGCATAAAGTTGCTACTGCTTAATATGTGAGTATAATATTGTGATAATCAACTGTTCACCAAAGACAGGTAAAATGACATCATATGCACACCTAAGAACTTTTGCACATGCAAAGAACATTGCCAATTTATGTTTCTAGTATATTTGTGACACAGTATGAGTAGCTCCTCATACTGTGTCAAATACTGCACTGGATGGTCCCCTGCATAAGCACCTTTTCTACAAAAGCATGTTTTGTTTTTGCTAACAGGAACAACAACATCCATACATATGTCTAATATATTAAGCTAATTAGAGAGGTATTTAACAGCATTCATTGTAGGGATATTTAAGGCACAGAACTCTCAGGGAATGCTGGGAACTGTAGGAATCTTTTCTTATTCAACATGTATATGACTGCATTCTTATTTGTATAATTGTATAGTGGAGAATCAAAGGGTCAAGCGAAATGCTTTCTTTAATGGGATATATTAGTAAATCCTGTTTATACTGAGTTTATAAAAAGGCTGAAATATACAGAATATTTACAGCAATTCTATTACTTATCTGGTTTTCAAAAAATGTCCTTTCCCAGAACAGAATGTGGTTTTACACAGGCAGATTAGGCCAAGGCATTTCACAGTGGTTAGTGATCAATTCTGCAGTGGGTTTTCTGTAGAAATGCAGCTATATATAGTATATTCTGAGTGCATACACCAGACTAGAAATAGAGACAGAAATCTCCAGTGCATTATTTGAAAATTAATGCACAAGTGTCATCAAAGAAATTAAAAACAAGAACTTCACACTTGACCTATATGTAACACACAAACATAGTACAGAGGACAAATAGTAAGAATTGCAAAAGACTAATTATGAGAAAATACAAATCATTTTTTGCATATCTATATGTATATATTGAGGCAAGTGATCTTTCCAACTGCTAAAAATATTTCACAGTAGGTTTCCACTAACAGTCATACACTTACTAGAGAAAAAGAAAGCAAGCTTAAAATTGCCCTAGGTATTAAATAATATTTATTGCCACCAATGCTGAATGACATTATATTGTGAGAGGACATTGCTAATGAGAGAACAATCAAATTGCAATAAAAACATTACAGCATTCCCACATCAAAACATATATTGTTTATGTCACTACGTTGTGTGGCTGTTTGTCCTTTTCTGCTCTACTCTTATTTTGTAACCATGTCACTTCTTTTAATACCATCCTTCCTTTCCCACTTACATCTTGCTACTGACAAGTTATTGCCTTCCCCCAAGCCATGCTTCAAAAGTGCTTACTTCCCTTTAATAGTAAACATTTAATGGGCAGAATACACGCAATAGATGTTTGGTATTTCGAAAATAAACATTTGCCGGTTTCTAAATAACTGTCTCAACTGCTTGTAATATTTTCACCAGAAAATCTCAGAACTTCTAATAATTATATGATTGCTAATATATTTTGTATCTACATGGATTCAATCAAGTCAAATTCCTGGATATGAACCAAAAAGCTGTCCTCCTTTACTAGCACCAAACTATGTTAGCATTACGAACACCTCTACTATGTCAAGCATACTGAAGTGACAGAGGATCATAAACATGCAAGCTGCTGTATTAATATGCTCTGATCACTGAATAATTCATACTAAACTGCTGTGCAGAAACAGGGATCTTATTGCTAAAATTTCCTCTCAGAGAAGGACATTTTTTAACCCAAGAAACATAATGGAATATTGGACTGTGCATGCAACCGTGTAAGTCCTACAGAACTACTGTCGCTTTAGATGTTCTTGTCTGATGGATGAATATGCATTGAGATACCAATGCCTTCCTATACCAGTTTATTTGGAACCAGGGAACTGCCTAAACAGATGACTCCCTGGACTGCACAAGCTGATTCATGCAAGGATAGACTGAGGAACAGCGTCCTGATTCACTGATGCAGCACATGCTTTGCATATTTAAGGAGCTGAATTCAATCCATGGGATATCAGGTAGCAAGGATCCTACAGACATCAAATGTATTGGCCAAGAGTCACCAAAACTGTAAGACAAACTTCACTGTAAATGCCAAATACCAATCTGCATTATGAGACTGCCTCTTCAGTCCTTTGTGCAGAGCCTACTTGAATGGAGATCTCTGCTCGCAGGAGGCAGTATTGTGGGAGGTCACTAGTAAGAAAATGCCTGTGCAAAGAGGGGCACAAAAGGAAAGGGTGGGGAGAATGAGGGCAAAATGACCAGATCAGCATCTATCTATTTTAAACAGATGCACAATACGGAGAGTTTCAACCATAGCTTACTATGTTACTTAGGTTACTTAACATACTTACTATGTTACTTACATTGTTTGTTTATACACATTTTTATAGGCTGCCTATAACTGCTGAGGTCTTCTTAGGCTTACAGTTTACTATGGCACATAGTTTAAGTAGTTAGTAAGGCCCAGCTAAAGGGAAGTAGCATTAATTGGAGCACCGATCATCACTGCAGCCACAGTAAGGCCAGAAATAAAAGGAAGAGGATAAAATGTATGCTGGGGGAAAGTGCCTATGTTCCTGAGGCTGGATGTGATATGGAACCCACAGTTTTGAGGGAGCTAATGTTATATAGGTACTAGGTCTAATTCTGCAACTTCCTTCATAAGCCTCAGCTCTGCGTTTAATTATGAAACAGCTTCCAACAGAACTATCATGTAAAAAGTGAAACAAAGAACAAAGCACCAAAGCTGTGTTTAATTTCGCACCAATTATTAGAAACAATAGGAAAAAAGCACAACTGATGTATTTAATGATTAAAAGTATGCTCTATATTTGGATTTTCAACCACAGTACCTACTTTAAAACCCAAGCAGGTCAAACACCATAAGGCTAAATGTCATGAAAGGGATAAATAAAGGAAAGAAACGTGTTTTGAAATCATGAAGAGCACTGTTAAGCTGAACGGAAGACGCTACCCAAACAGGAAGAGTATCTCCTTCCTATTCCACTCTATGTTACTTCCTAACACCAAACAACTTCTTCTGTCTTAAGGCCTTATTCAGTTAAACTGCTCAGTAGGAAAACTGTCAAAACATTCAGTGATAACAGAACACTCGGAAATATGAAAGGCAGACTGCATTTAAATCTAATGTTGTCTTTCAAGTGCCTTTTTTCTAGAAAATGTGTAAAAGTTACTCCTTCTCAGCAGCTCTGTGAATGCTATGCTTTAATTTTATATCTTGTGTTTAATTTTATGTGCCCTAAAGCATCACCCACATGCTGAGCTGGAGATTGCTATTGCAACTGTAATATATCAGCAGTGCTGTGTGGCAGAGGTTTCTGCATAATTCAGTGTTCTTGCCGCCTGCCCCCCCCCCCCCCGTACTGACATATATTCACTTGTTTGGGCCAAATGGATAATTTTATTAAACACCCTACAGGACTGATAGCCAACTGTACCAAGGGAGAATATCATTCAATTGTCACCAATGCAGCAATCCAGGCTTAAGCATGATAGCAACCCCCACCCCCTGCCCTACATTGAACCAAATCATAGATAGATCCAAAATAACAACAACAAAATCCTAAGTCCAGCTCGCCTTCCATCCCAAAACATCCCATCTCTGCACATGAAAATAACATTTTGAAAAAGCAACAATACTGCATTGGAACAAGGGTGGTGAGATTCCCAAGATATTATGACATTTCCAGCCCTGTTCAATGAATAAATTAGCAAATAAGTGAATCAATTTTTGGAGTATTTCAAGTTATGATATATTTTTGTATTTATTATGTGGCATTAGGTGAAAAACAGTAAGCTTTAATCTGTCCAATGTGATTTCATCCCTTCTGGTTTATAATCCATGTTCTGGTTCAGACTTCTGACCTTGCTATGACCTCCAGAGAACAAAATGACTCTTCTCCAGATGACATCTGTGGAACTTTGCCATGGAAAGCACATTACAGTGTTACTGTATACACCAATGTACTGTACACACTGCCGTGAGAGGATGTCAGCTCTTCCTTCCATTTCAAATCCTTTAAAACTGAGGAAGAACAAAATGAAGACTGACTTTATGGTGGTTTTAAAAATTGCTAATGTTGCATGCAGCTTTCCAGGGAGAAAACCTAGCACCAACTTTACAGATTTCTTTTAACAGAAAGGACTGGAATACAAATCTTCACAAAATTTCAGAAACTGCATGAGAAATAGTCAATGTAAGCAGCAAGTATGTGAATGTGTTTTTAAAGGGAGAATAAAGTAAACATTTGCTTAATTAAATTATAAAAACATGATCATCTCAACTATATTTCTTGTTTTCCCTTATCTGTTCAGTACTGCCAAGGCTGATAGTCTGCTTAACCCAATTAAACTGGTTTTCTGAACATTTCTGGCCAATCTGTGCAGAAGCACACTCTTGCAATGCCTCAGTGCTTCAGAGAATGCTTAGGATTCAAATCAAGCTCACAGCTTCACTCATATCTCCTGTAGGATCGTGGGGCACATGTCTCCCATCTCTCAGTACTTCATTGCTGCCCCAGGTAGATGTACAAGCGCACCGTGGATGTGAAATCAATGTCAAACCCTACAATACTAGTAGAAAATATAATATAATCTCTGAATGTTGACAAGGTAATTAAAAGCAATTGTGAGAAAAAGAAATATTCTCTTACCTGGCACCTTTTAAAAATATATCAGTGTATCATTAAACTGAAAGTGGGTTACAACAAACAAAGCTTGCTTCCCATTTTTCCAAAGCTGAAAAAGCATAAGCAGATGCTCTTAGAAATTACAGAAAAACAAAAACAAGTTCCTTTAAAACAGCCTGCAAAGTCGTCGCTGTTTTTTGCAGTTTGTCAAGAAGAAGGCCTGCATTCTTTTGTAGAGGTAGTATCTGAACGCTTGACACAATGTAGTCTGGTAGGAAAATAAAAGCATCTACAGCTAAACCAGCCTATTTTCTACTTATGTTCAACATGGAGAAACACACAAATCATTTGTCAATTACGCTGTCATTACAAGAACATTTGTTGGTTCCCATTTTACTTCTCTTTTTTCTTGTTTAGTCACTGTTGAAGAAACCATTTTCACTCTAACCGCATAGACTTGCAAATGCACAATGCCCAAATACCCTTAATTCTAAATGTTTATTTATATGTAAATCAGTTAATTTCACATACCTAGCCGCCGAAACCTAAGCAGGTTTAATCAGACTTGCCGATTTCAATGAGCCATAATTCCTACTTATATATTTCATTCATGTTATCATTAAGTATTTTCAACATAAAATTGGAAACAAAATAACTAACAAAACATTATCTTGTTTGAAGATTCATATTTCTGAGTAACAAATGCAATTGTGTGTACAAGCTGGTGACACTTTGGCCCTACTGAAGGCAATACAAATGGTCTTCTCATATTCCCTAACGTTGCTTCCTCCATTACACATAACTCTCAAGACACAATGCAAGCCCTTCCTTTTTCCCTGTTGATCCTTGTTCAGAGAAAGGCTGCCACTAGAGGATAATGGGAATTAACAGTGGAGGTTGCTGACTCCTGTATCAGTAGGCTCCTTATCCATTGTAGCCTTCCAGATGGAGCTTTTTAGGAGTTATCCATAGTGCTGAATTGTATTCACAAAACAGATTTGCTACCATGGATATCTCCCATAAAAGCTCAGGCTAATAGCTGCAATGGATTGGGAATCCCAATGGCACAGCCTTGCCTGAGAATTAATGCCTTTCTGCAGTAGGATGGACCTCTTTCCTGTCATCTCTCATGATATTTCTGCAAGATCAGTACTGCTTTTAAGGGGTTTTTTTTAAAAGTGAGGGGAAGAACCATTTGCCTATATCTGTATAGTAATGAAGATATTGTGTGGTTGCAGTAGCAGAACTGAAACTTTTGGCAACAACCAGATGAGACTTCTGTGGCTACCATGGGCCAAGCTGCTCCTATAACAGAATGGTGTAACAGGAAGAAACAGGCACGTGTGTTAAGATAACCAGTCCAGGGCAGCCGGGTGGGCAGAAAAGGAGGTCTGGAGTAGGGTCTAGATTAGACCACTGAGGGCATGAGCAAGAAGAGTCCATGGCTGCATTCCTACATAAATTCACATATGTGAATTTTGACTAATCATGAGCTGTGCTGTGAGAAAGGGAGGCAAAGTGGGAGCTTGTAGGTAGATGGCCAGGAGCTGTAGAAGATAAATCAATCAGCTGTTATCAACCTGGACACTAGCACTAATGTACTTCGCATTTAGTTACTGTAAGAGTTCTCTGGCACAAAGCCAATAGCATTAACTGGCATGACAGATTTCTGGGGAATATGTACCCAGCATCACTGGTATTGCACTAGAGGTCCTTTACAATAGCACAGTGTAATTTACATTGGTGCTCGTGTACCACTGGATACTGTCCATTATATGGAGCTCACATATTAGTTTGAAATAATTAGTGTGAATTTCTGCCATGGATGTCTATTCACTTTAAAGCCGCATACATCAATAGCACGATATAGCTGCTCCTGACAGTCACTTACATGATTTATGCAAAAGTAATTGAGGTTAAATTATTTGTCACATAAAACTCCTCACATATAATTTCAACTTTGCAACCTAGAAGCATTTGAAATAAAGAAACTCTCATGTCATGTAACAAAAGCTGGACAGCTGGGCCTGATTAGGGGTCATTTTATTTTCTTGAAGAATTGCAACCTACTATCCTTAGCTCTTTAATCTAAGATAAATACCCAGCCATTTCTAATGACATCAACAACATAGCTACTGGAAGTCTGGTCTGCTATTACGGGTTTTCTCCGGGGGAAGGGGGAGTGGGCATAACTTTACCTAAATCTGCCCCTTGTTTTAAAAAAGAAAGCACTATCTGAATGCCATTGCTTTGACTTATCTTGAATGCCTAGTTTGACATATTAAACCATAAAAGTACATACTGAAACAACTCTAAAGCACACAGACACCCTCTAATACTTTGCACATGATTGAAGCAAACTGGAAACATTCACTTTGAGTTTTTAAGGAACTGTGGTTTATTTTCATTATGGTTTGAGCCTGGTTCATTTGAACTAAACATTGTTAGAATAAAACCACAATTTTTCTGAGCTGAGTTTATTAAAAAATGCAAGTTAGAACACCAGTCTTTTCCAACTTGTAGCTTTAAATTCTGTATGCCATCAAATGACCATTGGCCATGCTATCTGAGGTAGATGGGCCACAAGCTGGAAAGGAAAAAAGGAGATTAGGAGAGTCAGGGACCCAGTTCACATGCAATGGTAGCAAAACATGCTTAATTAATGCATAGATGTTCATGGTACAAGCCATTCCATGACCATTGAATATTGTTGCTACATATTGTCCAAATCTTGGCACTATAAGTTAATTGTGGGTTAAATAACCCACAGTTAACCTACAATGAATAGGTAATAACCTACAATGAATAATTAATTGTGCCTCACTTAACCCATGTTTAACTTCTGCTACCATGACTTGGACATCATATAGCAACCACTATATGCAAACATCCCCAGAGGTTTACTGTGACTTAGCACAGGCTTCTCCAAACTGGTATTGTCCAGATGTTCTGAATGTCAATTTCTGTCAGTATGGCCAACAGACAGGGATGTGCAGGTGTTGTAGTCCAAAATCTCCACATGCCACCACAATGAGGTCAGCCGGTTTATTATTGCATTTAAAGCTTGTCTAAGGATAATTTTGATACTGCTGCATCTAACTAATTTTGCAGCAAAATATAAATAGGAAATTTTAATGGATGGCAACATATTAACAAAATTTATATTTCATTTCTATTTGAAGAACCTTCTGCAAAAGTTAGAAATCTACTGTTTCAAAGCATTTGTAAAATCCTCCTCATATTCTAGATATTAATTAGTCCAAAGCCCACTCTACCTTCTCCCTGTGCCACCCAATAAATAGTTTTTGGGATAGTGAAACCACCTTAGATTTCCAAAGCAGAACTTCCACTATTTATGAAAGACTGAGGCCTCACCTTTTGTTACTTAGCGAAGGTTGTTTCCTTTATATTTATTTTAAAAAAAGAAGAAACTAGCTACAACATGTGGGTTTGGCTGTCTCCGTGAGGCCCCTAGTGGAGATCTCTATCACTGACAAGTACTATAAAATTGATGTGATACTCAGCGTCAAAGATATTAGAGCTAATGAATGCTGCTTAAGAAGGTGGCTTTTCCTCTAGCAGATTCCACCACAAATATGGTGGAACATAATGTCTGGATTTTATCTGGCTCACTAAATTCCTCCCCTGTTCTGAACCACCATTTCATTTTATTAAAAGAGAGAGAACTCCTTTCCTTATGTGAATATATATTGGACCAAAACACAAAGAAATAAGCCAAACATATTTTTGGAAAGAAAAGGGTCAGCACAATCTACTAAAAATAGGAACATACAATTAATCAGCATGTGGCATCCTTATTTTAAACCATTTCACAAGAAAGATCACATTGAAAAGGGAGAGAAAGCTACAAGTTTATTTGAAGAATATATCAAAATATGTTCTTTTAAAAATAGTATTTATTTGCATTTATACACCAAGCAATGTAAAACAGCAGCAAAACTGAGTAAGGTATAGCTCAAAAATTAAAGACTTGACCAAAGATGTGATTAGATGCAAGTGTTTTTCCCCCACAATGTATATTATGCCAGGTAGCACTTTTGCTGATGTAAAATCTTCACTGAAATGTTTACACATCTTCTTATAATCAAGATGATAATGCACCTTCAAAGCCAGAAATTTAAAAACCCCCACAAATCTACAATTACCTTCTCTAAAACCAGCAAATGCACCAAGGATGAAAGAGAAGCAGAGCAATTATTTTTCTCCTAAGTAACCTTAACTTTTAAAATCTTTTAAGTATTTTAAAGGGTTTCACATAAGATATTGTTCAGCAGTGATTACAAATACTTTTTAAATCATCCATGTTGAATCTCATTATAGCCACATTGCTTTGAATTAGGCAGTATTCCAAACCAATTGAACCGTTGCTTGCAAAATTGCTTAACACTGAAAGAGTTTGCCATTGAAATATTACTTATAATTTTTAAAACGGTTGCATATTTCCTGAAATCCCCAAACCTATGATCTATCGCTACCTTCCATTGCTTTGAGAAGTTTAACAGGGAGAGATCAACGCACCCATAAATCTGCACTTGACCCTAGTACCCCTCTTCCTTCATCATTTACACACCATGTCACTCCCTGTCCGAAACCTACTCCTGGGACCACAGCAATTGAAACACAAAGCAGCAGCTGCTTGGCAACATTTCTAACTCTGCACAGCAAATGCAATGAGATTTCATTTCACTAAACATACAGACCTCCTTCAGTGCTCAGTGAAACAATAGCCAGTCTTTTATGGGAGAAATCGGGGTGGGGAAACACACCCAAGCACAAATCTGCTAATTCAACTTTTCCACCCAAGTAGGAAGGCCACAGAATATATGAAATGTCAGCACCATACATTGGAAGATTATTCCCATAAATGCCGCACAGTCCTTGGTATATGTGGTTAGATTCTTAGATTCTTTCATCTTTTCTCACATTATACTGGTTTCCAGAATACAAGAATGATTCTCTTATGGCCCAGAGCGAAGGCATAGTGCAGGTCCAATTTGGGACTGCTACGTAAAGTCACAAAGAAGCAGATGCTGTCAGTTGAAGACACTGCTGGGATCAGCTCCCTGCCTCTCCCTTCAATGAATTGGCAAAAATAGAACCGCAAACCCTGCCAAGTGGGGACTTAAGAGAGCAGCCACAGCCTTTCTAAAGCATCCCTTTAAAGTAGGAATCAATTCCTTCCGTGCAGTCAAACCCATCAGATAGCAAAATGGATGCTTCGCGACAACCTCAGTCTCCTCCTCATGGACCAAAGTGGATGGAAATTAACCCTAAACTACCGTGAAAAGGCCTTTCACCCCCCCCCCCCCCGGGCTCTGCCTTATCATTACAACACCTTCAACCCCTCCATCCCAGATCACGCCGCCTTCCTCATTTGCCGCACATTAAAAACAGCCGACTGCCTGCAACGCATCCTCTCGGAGCGCCGGGGACAGGCACCTTCGCCCCGGTAGCTGGACTGCTCGCTCCTCCCGGGGCTCAAGCAACCTGTCACCCGGCTCGGCAGCACGCCTCACCGCCGCGCTGGCTGCAGGGCTTGCCCGGTTCAGCCGCCAACTCCCGCCCCTCCCCCTTCGCCCCCCACCAGGCAAGCCCGCGCCCGCCCCCTCCCTCGCTTAACCTTCAGCTCCCGAGCCCTCCTCCCAAGGCAGGGCGACGCGGGGGGAGGGAGGCGGCTGGCTGGCTGGCTGGCTGGCTGCAGCGTCTCTCCGTCCTCTCCTCTGCCTATGGAGCTTCCTCCATCTGTTTCCGCTCAGGGGGATTTTTACCTCGGTCTCTTCGCCTGGCGTTGCCTCAGCTGGGCTCCATGGACCGGGCAGGCTATGCAGAAACAGGCGCTCGGCGCTTTCTCTCCTCCCTTTTCGTTCGGGTTGCCCCCGCTGCTTCTGCTGCCAGCGCCGCAGCTGAGCAGAGAGACCCTTCCCTTGCCTTCCCCTCTGCGTCCTTGCAGCGGACGTAAGTGACAGGCTGGGTTCACGCTCCGCTCCGCTCCCCTCTCCTCCGCCCGCTTGGCAATAAGGAACCGCTGTGCAAACCGCTATAACACGCCCTGCCCTGCTGCTGTCTGGCGTCGGAATAGCCCCGCTCGCTCGCTCGCTCGCCCTCGCGCGCGCGCGATCGCCCTATTGCGCGGGCACGCGCGCGCATGCATTGAAGTTGCGGTGGTGTAGTGGGGGGGGAAGAGAGTCGAGGGGCGGGACTGTAAGAAGCTTAGCTGTGCCCGCCTCCAAATTGAAGGGTAATGCGCATGCTCGACGGAAGAGGCGTCGGTGATGTAGGTCGGACATAGCCTGGCTTGTGTCCGCCCGCGGTTGCTGCGCAAAGCGTGCAAGCTAGCGTGGAGCGAGCGCATTCATGTTTTAAAGGGCCCTGCTCGCTCGGTGGGCGCTTCTCGGGGTGGAAAAGAGACGGCGAGGGATTGCGCCTAGTTTTCTGACAGGGACGTTGGGGTTGTGGAAAGGAACAGAAAGGACATCTGCCCAAGACAGGCGGAGGCGGCCCCAGCAAGGGGAACAGAATCGTAGGGCAGAATGGCCATAAAGCAGGAACCTAGGGAGGGAGCACGGCAGGAGGCGTTTAGCAGCTTTCTTGTTAAAAATTGACCTCGGAATAATTCAGTGGAACTTCGTGGGGGGGGGGGACTTTCTGCAGATGTCGCAGCCCGTGGAGGACACGGACTTGCTGGCTTGAGTATCGCCTCGACAAAATGCCTCTATTCCGGACACTGCTACCCGGCAATGTACAGCAATGTCATGTCACCCTCGAAGGTTTTCTGGCCTAGGAACAGGTGCAAGCATAGGAAAGTGAACATGAGCGACACCATAGTACGTTGCTTGTTGTCTGCATCAGCTGCATCATTAGTGTTACATCGCTGTTAACAAACATGGCATTAGGAAGTATTAAAACTAAGTCCCTGCTTTCAACTAGATTTCAATCAAATTTTGGGCACAGTGGAGGCAATAGTGGACAAGAAGGAGACAGAAATACATGAGAATGTGAAAATACGTATTTGAAAGAAGTCATCTTGGAAATCTTCTGTCAAGAGCCATGATAGGTTGACAATCCCCATATTTTAAACATGCTCAACATACATTACATCTTTGACTTGAATACCCTCCAAATGTCCTGTCTTTGACAGACTTCAGCTTTTGTAAATTCAAGGCTATGGCTTACTTTTTGGAATTGATCCATCACATAGCTGGTCTTCATCTTCTGCCTTCAACTTTCCCTAGTATTATTGGCTTCTCCAGTGAGAATTGCATTTCATGATGTGTCTGAAGTATGACAACCTCAGTTTCATCATCATCATTTCCTGAGAAAGTTCCAGAAAGTTCTTCATCTTTCTGTTGGGCCTGTATTCTCCCAGTACTGTATTTCAAATGTATCAGTTTTCTTCTAGTCAGCTTTCTTTACTGCCCAGCCTTCATGCACACATACAAAGTGATTGAGAATACAATTATGTGGATGATCTTGGCCTTTGTCTCCAGTGAAATGTCCTTATACTTGATCATATGTTTAGTTCCTTCATGGCTGACCTTCCAAGTCTCAGTTGTTTTCAAATTTCTTGGCTGCATTCTCCCTTTAAATTGATGACCAAGGTATGCAAAATATTTCATCATTTCAGTTTCTCCATCGTTGACAGTAAAGTTCTGTCAGATGACATTGCTTTCTTGGATCTTCTAGAAGTCTTATTTTTCCTCATTCGTGATTCCCTATTTCTTTACACTGGTAAGTGAAATAGTTCTTTTTGCCTCTGTGTGACAGTTGATGAAAAGTTGCATTCAGAATTCTGAACCTATTTCTATTACTTTTTTGCTTCTTACCTGACCTTAGCTACTGTGTTTCTTCTGTTATCCATCTAGGGTTTCTCTTGCTTTTTGCTAGAGGAATTGTCTTTTTGCATTCTTCCTTAATGTCTCTGATTTCATTCTACACTTCTTCTGGTTCATGGTCAATTGAATTCAGTAATGCAAAATTTTCTGTGGACTTTAAATTCCTCAGGAATGTTATTTAAATTGTAAGAAGCACTGTGCTTCTGTTAGCGAGCTTTTTTGGCTTTACAATGTTTTTTTGATACTGAAAGTTAATGGCCACTACTACAATCTGCTCCTGGTCTTGTTTTGGCATATAGTCTATTAGATTTCTGTATGGCCATCTGGTGATGTCCATGTGTACAGTTGTCTAATCAGTTGCCTGAAGTATGTATTTGCAGTAAACAGATGGCTGGCTTCACAGAATTCTGAGAGTTATTTTCCTGCTTCATTTTTAACCCATAGGCCAAATTTTCCCACAGCACTGGATTTCTGTTTTGTATTCCATTCACCTGTGATTGACATTGTGTCTTGTTTTAGTGTGCTATTTATTTCATCTTGGTCTCCTGCATAAAAGTTTTAAATTTCTTCTTCAGTATCTGTTGTTGGAGCATTGACTTGAATCATGGTTATGTTGATAGGTTTTCCAGCAAATCTGATATGTTTTGGTCAGACTTTGCATTATAGCCCCTTAACTTCCTGTGCTACATCTTGCTTAACACACCAAATAACAAGAAGTTAACAATTTCTTTTCTTTCTTTACTGTTTCCAGTTTGCCTCCAGTTTGATGTGTTGTGTAGCACTGGACTTTCGTTTCTGTGCGTGTCAGCCATTAGACTTCTTACTTGTCCTTGTCCTTTGCTTGTTCTTCCTCAATAACTGGTTGAGAGTCTTCACACCTGGGAGTTCATCTTCTGGCACTCTCACTTCTGCTGATACAGCAATTACTGCAGAAGTGGGTGGCTGCTTCTTACTCTGGGGGCTGATTGTTAATCATTCCATCTTGGGTGACCCTGCTAGGAGACCAGCCTCGTCAGAGAGTCTAGTCTTCAAGTGACATTTCAGTTGGCTTCTCTGATACTCTCAGATCCCCTCACCTTGTTAAGGTGTGCATCCAAGAGGAGGAGCATATATTATACTTTAAAAAATCTGTGGTCTCAATTCTGAAATTCTATACTTCCATCCTTCATTTAAGAAGTACTATTTAGCTCTAGCACACTGTTTTTATATTTCTGTTAGGGCATTCAATTATTTATATGGCAGTTCAGTGCATCAAGCATGATTTTTGTTTAATATTATGGCATCTGAGGGGCCATAGGAAGCTGGGGGTTTCCTCTCCTAGGCTGTAAACAGAGCTATGGAGAGGGAAAACTGAGCAGGGATTTCATACAACTCTGAACTCAGGAAGGAAAAGTGGGGTGGGTGGAGCTGGTGATGTGCTGGTGGGCAGGTGGGGAGAGACCATGGATCTGATGACTGTATTAGTTCCTCAAGGCCTGTTCCTGTTCTTGGCAGCAGAAATTGGCTAGATGGGCTCAGAGGTTCAAGCCTTGGTTGCTCCTCCCACTCAGCTGACCGAAGCCTGTCAGGGCAAAGGATAACCGGAAGTCTCCAGTTTCACAGTTTGCATTCATTCTGGCGTAATTCCATGAGGTTGCATGCTCAATCTATGCAAATATATATATATATACAAAGTTATTTTAGGACTCTCTTGGGTACTATCTGTATGAAAAATATTTGCCGTTCTTATTTGCTGTGCTATTTAATCACCAGATATCTTACAGTGCACTTTCCCATTTTTTAACCTTAGCACAGGAAGATTAGCAATGGCTTGGTCAGGTGTGATACCAACTGTGGATCATGATTAATCAGCAATCTAGCATTATGAACCTTGAATTGTGGTAAAGCTACAATTTGTTGTGATATCTGATTTGACAGTTCAGGTTTATGGATGTTACTGCACTGTAGAAGTCACTGCAGCTAAAGTAATGAGCAAACAGAAAATAAAAGCAGGCAAGCAAGTATAAACAATTAGGTTTGTTGTATTGTTAGGTAGAACAAACAATTCAGGAGTTTGTTTTTTATGGGGAGATAAACAATCCAATCCAGTTCTAACCCTGGATTGTCTTATGTCCTGTCACAAGAACCTACAGTTATGGGTTCCACATTATCCTAAGTATATTTACAGCTTCCATATAGCTTAATGTGCTTGATCTTGCCTAATGCTGGAAGCTAAACAGGGTCAGGCCTGGTTGAAATATGGATGGGTGACTTAAATGTTGTGAACTGCTCAGAGAGCTTTGGTACAGGCAGTTTAGAAATGTAATAATAATAATACAGTGGTACCTTGGCTCACCAACTTAATCCGTTCCAGGACTCTGGTCGTGACCCAGGTCAAATTTCCCCATAAGGTACAATGTAAATAAGGTTAATCCGTTCTGTAACTATTTTTTTTAATCAGAAAAAATGTGAAGCAAAGTGACAAAGAACAAAGATCGCGGCCATCTCCCCTCCCTCACCCTGAGCACGAGTGCAGCCATCTCCGCGCCCCGCCAGCATGACCGCGATCACACCCATCATCCCTGCATGTGCTTGTCATCCCAGCGCGCTGGGGGGAAGAGACGGGCACAAATGCGGGCACTCTGGGGTGGGGGGAGATGGCTGAGATCGCGGTTGCACTCATAAAGGAAAGATGGGCGCAATCATGGGCGCGGTCGTGCAGGAAAGACAGGCGCAATCTCTGCTATCTCCCCCCACCCCCAGCACGATCGCAGCCATCTCTGCAGTCGGGGGGTGGGGTGGGGAGATGGCAGCACTCACGGTCACCACCCAATGCGGAGTTTGTGACCTGTGTCAAAATTTTTATGAAATTTTTGTTCATGACCCGATTTGGGCGTGAACTGAGGCATTCATGAGCCGAGGTACCACTGTAATAATAATAATAATAATTTCTGCAGGAGGAGGCAGGAAGGAGTCAACACACTTGGTGCTCCTGCTTGTTCATGAGTATTTTATGGGTAGCTGTGATGTGCCAAATTGATCTTAGTTTGGAAACTCAAAACTTTTTTTAGTATAAATTATGGTTTGGTTTGACGACTGAATTGAGTTGTTTGTTATTGATTTCTTGATTTTAGGACTTTAAAGCCAAACCTGAATGGCAGAAGATATAATCTGTCTTTTAGGATTCCCCATAATCATATTCTTTTATCAGTAAGCATAACAGAAAAGGCTTCGATAGGATATCAGTCTAATAAAGTTCAAAGCATGTATGTAGAGTGGTATAGAGACAGATAAATCTGACCATTAGGAACTTACGAGAGGATATATTTATTTATTTATTATTATTTATTTAAAACATTTCTATGCCGCCCCTTCCAACCGCCCCTGCATCCTTCCAACACTTGTTTCTGCTATGCATACATTGGGGTTAACATTGGTTGAAAATGAAAACAGTTTCAAAGTAGTGGACCCACCTGGACCTTGAACTTAGTAAAGTAGATGCTGCTGCAAATGTAATAGCAATATATCCAGTTATTAAATTGGGTTACAGCAGATTGCCAGAAGGACTGTGGCTATGTTAGGGTTTTCTGCACATGTGATAAGTTACAGGGTCACTGCTACATCAGATATCCTAAACTGTTCCCCATAAAGAAAGGAAACCTAAAACACACTTGAAATATGCCACAAATAATCAAATCTAGCTGTGGCTCCAGGGACCGTGACCTTAATTTAAAATCAATCAAAAAGCCTTCTGTTGATGGCAGCTGGTTGCCCTGTTCATATGACTAATGCTGACGTTCTCACAAGCCTGCCATGGTCAATTTCATTACAAAGTTGGGCTGAAATGCTGGTGTGTCACTTTACTGTAAATCTCTTGAGGAAAGAAGATATTATGGCCTCAGGCTTTACATACATAGCAGACAGTGCATTGGCACACTTATGCACATCTTACATCTTTTAATTTGAGGCATTTCTTATTTTAACTTAAAATGTTAGCAGGCCAACCTTAAGTTGAGTAGTATCACAACACATTGAACTGAAATCCCAGTTTTGTGATAGAAATGAATTATGAAAGTCAAGTAACTTTACACCCACCTGAAGCCAGAGGGATATGCAAATACAGAGTAGGTCTCTGAAATTGAAACACTTCAGAAATGGAAGCCCCATTTTTAGTTGGCTACTCCTTGAAAGTTTGTTTCCTTTAAAAGATACTTATGCCTTGTTCCACAGATGCATGGCCTTCCCAGTTGATGTCAGTTGGTTAGATCTTGACATAGATGCATTTAATCAATGGGATTTGCTAATTATGACTACCTCAAATCCTACTGGTTTCATTTATTATACTCATAAGGATAACTAAGTCTGAATTTATTTTATTTATTTAAAATATTAAATGTGCCATCCTAAATCGCAAAAAGCCTCAGGATGGCTTACAACATGAAATAAATAAAATCCCCGCCCACACTGGCTGCAATTAAAAACATAGAAAAAACCATATTAAGACTTATTATTAAAATATTGCTGAAATGGATCCAATCCTTTATATTTTACACCTGGGATGTATAATTATGGGTAAGGAAAATTTCCCATTGAAAGAGACTTCCCTTCCTTCCACAAAACTCACTGCAATTTTGGAAGAGGGACAGAATTTTTTGGTAAAGTAAATGAATTGTTTGTTATCCAAAGGTCCCAGTGGTGGGATACAAGGCTTTGTTATAGGTAAGGTTTTAATTGTAAGTTTTTCTTTAGTTGTATTTTTTTCTTTTGTAAAAATTGAAATTATTTAAAAAGAAAAAAGATTTTCCTTTTCTAACCAAATAAATGAAGAGTTCCTAAAACATGTTGGACATATAGGCTTGATCCAAAGTAGCAAATGTAGAAAAGCCTGGGCTGTTATCTGTAAGGAGAATTTCTATAAGAAAACCTTACCAGATGTTTTGTAGGGAAACAGTTCTCTCAAACTGAATATTAACTTTTTAAAAGGGCTTTATATAGCCAACTCAACTGTCATACCCTCACATAAGCTGCAAAAATGTGTACAGAGTCTGCTCCCTTTTGTATATGCTTTGAGTAAAAAAAAGTTTAGGAGGAATTAGGAATGTAAACTATTCAGCAGAGTTCATACCATCAGTTATGTATCCAAGATAACAAACAAAGAATGTTATAGCTTCAAAGACTAGACCAAAATGTTCACAAAATATGCCTGCCTCAGAAAGTAGGTCATTCCCATAGGCCAGAAAACATGTTGCACATCCCAAAATCAACTGAAAAACCTGGGTTAGATTCAACAAACAAAATGGCATGAAGTGCATTTTGTGCTTTAAGTGTTTTTTTTATTAGAAACCACTATGCAAGGGTTGTGTTTTGAATAGATAAACATTTGCAAGGTCTTTAATTGTATCCCAAAATGCTCAGAAGTATGTGTTCTGCTTTCCTATTGCCCAGCCTGGAAATCATCTGAACCTGTACAATTTAATTTTAAATGGTTTAATTCCAGTGGCTTCAAATCCAGCTACTCTGTATTAACAGCTTTTCATGTTTTTTAGATTTCTGAGAAGGTGACCAGTTCTGGCTTGATTCTATATGTCTATATCACACCAGATTCTTTTTAACTAGAAAGGAGGAAAATCCCAGGAAAACAAATGTGTGCCAGAAATATCCCTGAATGATTAAAATGTCTATGGACACATCATGCCAAAAGCATGATTACATTTAAATAAAACTTTTGCAGGAAAGATGATCAAATAATATTGATAATGAAAAGTAATTATCCTTCCAGCAACACCTGAGTCTGTGCTGTATATCTCTGTGGTACATACTTTTTATGTTCCAGCACATTATGAGGAATCTATTAGTTTAGCTCCAAGCTCCTTTGAAGTTAGATTCTTCATTATGTGCTCTGCAAAAATGGGGTTAACTATTACACAACGCATGGTCAAAGAGATTATCTTCAGTTGGCTCAAAAACAAGCTCTGGATAAAGTTGAAATACTGCTTGAAAGATCACTGAATTGTATCCAGCCTTTCTGAGATTACAAGATTTGGTCCAAAACAATTTATTGCAATTCCAGATTGGCCTATAAACTCCTCTTGTATACTGTTTTCAATTACTGTAGTCATAATACTACCTACATCCAATACAGAACATCTATAACCACAGTTCTCATACTGCCTTGGTCTTTACAATTCCACTATGATTCAGTTCTACAATAAAGGATAAGAGGTATTAAAGCAAAGATGTGCATCTTGTGACCTTCCAGCTGTTTCTGGCCTACTACTCCCATCATCCTTCCCCTTTTTTCAATTCTAGCTAGAGCTAATGAGCTTTGTGGGGCCACATATTACCCACCACTGTAGCAAAAGACTTCCTGCATACCATCTTTCACTTACCTGTCTGGTATTTTTTGCTGGGTTGAGTGGATCACATGAAGAGGCAAATCCTAAATGGCACCCACATACATGCATACTGCTTATGTCCTCAGCTTCCCTGTATTTGAGCACTAAATATATACATTAATTCCCGTTATATGGAGGTTCGTAAGGCATTGAGATGTTTTGTGGTTTTGGTAAGAGAATAGAATATTTGACAGTACTCGTACCTGGTAATTTGCAATTAAGAATCTATGAATTTGTTCAGCATATGCTTTACATGCTGCCAACAGCTGCAAAGTTATGAAAATACTTTAAACAACTATGCTGGTCATGCAGGTGTTAATATACATTAGAGAAATGTGTGGATGATCTTGAACACTTTGGATGCTGATGATTCTCTCATGTGACCTTCTGTGTTAAGCAAGCTGAGCGCTCGGAGTTTATATAAATTACTCACACATGATGTAACACTTCTATTACATGTTGACATCTTTTCATTAGGAAATTATAAATATATACTGGTAGAACAGGGTGGAGAAAGAAAGCAAACAGAACAGGCCTGAAAGGAATCAGAAAGTTGGTCAGCTTGGCCTGACATGCTGGCCAAAGGACAAACTAGCAGCTGTCAAATAGCAGAGAAGCTGGCTGTAGTAAGTTTTTTGGTTTAATGAGTGGGTTTATTAGCTCAAAAGCTTTATCGAATATCAATTGTACAACATGCACACGTATATTTAGGGAGCTCTTCTAGGCAGCTCTTGATCAAAAAACTCATGAGCCAGCTTTCTCTACCAACCAAGAATATGGTAGCTGGAGTAGAGTTTGGGTCCCAATTTATCTGTCAACTACTGGCCTACCTGCAACAATTATAAGCACGATGGAAACACGTGCTTGGGTGTTCTCACTTAACAGAGGTGCTGTAAGAAATTTGCTTATGAATTTAAACTGTTTACTGAAATGAGAGTAAGAAATCAGAAGCAATACTATTGTCTCCTGGAAAAGCAGCTTTATTTACCAGTGCTCTAACTCATGGGACTGGAAGATCTGGCACTGCCCACCAACAAAGAGTTTGAAGAATCACAAGCTACTGAGGGAGAAGGAATGCATGAAGCATTACTGTTGTATCAATAACCATCTTCTTTCTTAGCCTTTCATTTCTGTTCGTCAGATGCCTGAAATGCTTTCACCGCTGCTTTCTGATCATGCCTCTTTTTCTAAATTGCTTTTTACAACGTACTGAAATTTCTTGAGAGAGGCTTCTGAAAGGCTTTACTATTCATCCATGCTAGCTTAATGCAACATCAAGGAACATTTTTTAAAATAGAGTACTACTAAGCATGTAAATGAAATGATTTTCAAGAACTGTGAACTGCTTCTTGCAAGTGCTCAGACATCACATTCATTGCTTGTTTTGAGTCATTAATGCCCTTCTGTTCTCGGTGTGCAGTCCTGTGAAATGGCTATTACTGAATATTATTCCGTCAAATAGCATGCTATGGGTATACTGTGAGAAGGGGTATGGCTCACAAAATAAGGATCCCACTACACACAAAGTAACTAAAGCAAAGATTATTTCTGGCACCTCTGTCCTAATCTATTTCTTTACTGGGTTGCCTGTCAGTCACACTGGCAGCCAAGTTCCTATATTTTTAGAGTTCATGTAGCAGAATGGAATTCCAGAAGGCACAGCTATTATCATTCCTATATTTCCTTTTTTTTTTTTTTTTTGCTTTTAGACAACTTAAAGGCAGAGGAACTGTGAATGAGAAAGCCCACAGTAATGTTGCCCGCTTCCATAAACCTGGCAGGTTGCCTTAGGGTTCATTGACTAATGAAATTAGTTCAAAATAACTGAGCATGCTAATGTGCCAATTCATGAAACAAATATTATTAATTTATTATATTTATACCCCACCTTTTTCCCCTTGCAAGTAACCCAAGTTGACTTACAGACTCCCCCTCTTCCTCTTCAGTTTAGCCTTTCCAAAGACAGACACCTATCTTCCATTTTGTCCATAATATGGAGGGTTAGCATCTTCCTTTGAAGACTGATGTATGAATCACTCAATTTGATCATCATTCTGTGTCAAACACTTTCATATTTCTCTGTGCTGGGCTGATAAGAAACTGGTTTTGAGACATGTGTAAGCCATAAAGTAGGTGAAATGTATCTACTAGATATACAACCCCTTGACATAGGGGTGTTCACACATACAAGCCATGTGGTTACTGTGTGGCATGTTATCACTTTCTGTGCTGGGTTCACACATTTGTGTGGTGACTACTCATAAGTAATTTTCACCTGCCTCCCTATTCCCTGCCAATGGTGGCATGCATCTCATCAAACCCTGTAGCTGGGAATCATTCCCAGGGTGTACCACTCCTGCCTGGGCTTCCTGCCTCTCTTCCATTGGCCCATGTGCTCCAAGGCTATGAAAAGAAATGGAATGGAATAGAATAGAATAGATGTAATCAAGGCCTATTCAGCTCATTTGGAGTTTTGCAATTGGAAAAGGGCAGTAGATTGTACCCAGTTCTGGCATCCAATAGCTAGCACTATGCTCACTTACTTTAAAGTAAGCCTACTGAGCCCAAGAGAACAAGCACGTAAGAATGCTCTGCCTTTAAATTGCTACTACTTTATATTTAGGACAGTTATTTCTCAGCAGTCATTTTTTCTAATGCGATTATTATGCTTGGTACTTTACAGGAAATACTGGGATAAATGGTTCAATGTGCAAATCATACATGTAAATTAGTGAGAGTTCCATTTCACAGCCTCAATATGGATTAGTCCATCAGTTTATTATTTTTCCATCCATGTATATAAAAATCCCTCAGAACTTATGCTTGAAATCTCAGGATGTGCAGGCGCCAGTGAGCTGTTCTGTGACAGCTCCTACAATCAGGGCAGCATCCAAATGAGTAATATTCATTGCTGCTAGCAGCTAATGTCATGGTGATGGCACACGACATTATATTATGATGCAAATCCAGAATGATCCAAATAGCTCATAATATATCAAATGTGTAATGTATGTAAGAACAATCCCAGTAGCACATGATATAAATAAATTTGTTATGACTGAAATGATATACAATTTAAATGTCACATCCATTCCAGAAAAATTGAGGCTGGAAGACGGCGACCTTTTTGCATGGTGTCCCAATCATCCCTAGGCACACTGTATCTTTATGAATTTATTATCATGTTGCACTGTGGTACATAGCCCAAGAAAAAGAAGCAAGGGACCCATGGTCTAAATTCCTTTTTTTAACAACATTATAAAAATAAAGCAATATCAATATTTTATTCCAAAGCAATATGATAGCAACCCACTCACTGCTTGCTCTAAAATTCCATTCAGCTCTGTGAATCTGGCCAATCAATTTGTGGATTCCTATCTTTATAATTAGAAATACCATTTAACCTGATGGCTAGCATCTCAGCAAAAGGAGATTTGGGTAACTGAAGAACAGGAAATAGGATGAAATCCAAATGTTTACCTTTATCTTTTGTTCACTGATACAGTACATATTTACTACTGACATCTGCTTAGATAAGAAGATGCTGTAGTAAAGTGCAGAGCCACCCAACAAAACAACAGAATTTAGAAAATGGTGTTATTGTGGTGAGCAGTGGTGGTGGTCACCCTATTTACTGACCCGCTTTTCACCATCACTGTTAGAATAACAATTCACAATGGCCAGTTGTATGCCAGCAGGATTGCGATAATTTTCCTAGCTGGCACAGCTCCCCATGTCATTCAAATCCAGGTGGCATCACTTGTTTGGAGATGAGGAGCAACTCTCCAAGACTCGAACAGGAGCCTAGGGCTTTTCGGAGGGTTGCTGTTGCCTCAAACAAGGCATGTACCTGGGCTCAGACAATATGGCAAGCTGTGCCAGCAATGGCAATTGGGTTGGGAACTCCATCCAGCATGCAAGCAATGAGCAGAAAGGGAAATAAGCAACAGTGGGAATAAGCCACCATGCTAAGAAAATACTCCTTTCGCTCACTGCAATTGTGTGAACTGATTCAGTATGTCAGATGAATGTTCTTTAGATAACGCTAAAACCTATAGGCCGCAGCAAGTGAAGTTTCCCAGGTACAAAATTCTGTGCAATGTGGATAGGGGTGAATAATTGGCCTCAGTGACTGTATAATACTGTGCATTTATGAAATTGTGTTAAATTATATAATGCAGCCTAAGACAGTAAAGCACATTTGGCCATGAATAGTGGCAAAGGAGGCAATCAGAGTAATGTAACAGATTGGATTGTAGCAGCGGCTAGTCACAGTTTCAGAGGTGGGTAGACTGGCAAGAGACTGGAAGAATCTTTTTGGACGATGACTAACAGCTAAATGGCTTTCTTTACTTATCCCAGATATTTCTGGTGACTTCTTATAGCAATCTTTTACCAGAACAGTAAATAGTAACTTCTGTTTTATACTTTTGTTTGTTTACTTATTATATATGTATACTATTTAGGGAGATTATACAGTCAAGAACAATGGGGTGGGGGGTGATTGCACATTCAGGCTCAATGGGCCAAGAGAGCTGGGGAGATTTTTTGTTTCGGATGGAAAGCACCCATCCCGGGGGACAGCCCATCTGGATCAGTAGTTGGAGGCATTGCACTACAATTGCTCTTACTTGCATGGCCAATTGCAAAAGGTAACTTGGGAGATTCTAGCTTTGTGGGCTTCATGCTGTTCAACATCTACATTAAACTGCCAAGAGCTGTTAGAGGTGTGGGCTGAGGTGTTATCAGTATGCAAATGATGCCGGGTCTATTTCTTCTTTTCATCAAGTCCAGGTGACATTGCCACTTAACCAAGACACTATCCAGACAAGACAGAAAAACTGCTAGGGGGTGTTCATCTGTGCAGCTAAGAGATCTTCAGCTTGCTGTGGGGAGGAGAAGGGGCTTGTAATGTGGAAGTGCTCCTGGATCCATCATTGTCACTGGACTCAGAGGTGGACTCAGTGGCAAAGAAAGCCTACATCATCTGGACA
Source organism: Varanus komodoensis (assembly GCF_004798865.1). NCBI lineage: Eukaryota > Metazoa > Chordata > Lepidosauria > Squamata > Varanidae > Varanus > Varanus komodoensis. The sequence goes on along the minus strand of NW_025335941.1, from coordinate 79,568 downwards.
GAGATAGCCTAATTACAGTTATTCACACTTGTAACTTCTCACTGCAATTACTGCAATATGTCATATGTGAGGCTGCATTTGAAAGTGATCTAGAAACTTCACCTGATCCAAAAGAGAGAGATCTTTAAAGGGGACTGACAAAAGTGATTATCCCAAGGCTGTATTTTCCATCTGCACTACCTGTCGGACAATTTCTGGGCCTAATTCAAAATTCTAGCATAAGCATTCAAAGCCCTAGATGACTTGGGGCAAAGTAACCTAAACAATTGTTTCCTTATACATTTAGCTGCCTGGTTTGAGAAACTTTCTTCAGTAGCCCTTTTCCGGGACCCTGGAGGAAAGACAGATGTCTACTAAGGCAAGGGTCTTTTCCGTTTTTGCACATCAGTTGTGGAATGAGCTTTGCCTTGTGCCCATATCAGGTTGTATTTTATGATTTTAGGGCAGTTTGGCTATTGGGATGCATAGAAAGATAAGAAATGAATGCATGGAGAACCAGTGTGACATGGTGGTTAGAGTATTAGACTGGGAGTCTGGGGGCCCTGGGTTCTAATCCCCACTCACTGGGAGACATTGGGCCATTCATTCACTCTCAGCCTAACCTGCCTCATAGGACTGTTGCTATGAGGATAACAGAAGAGCAGAGAACTATGTAAACCATCTAGAGAAGAAGAAAAGAGGCAGGCTTATAAATATAATGTAGCAGCAGCAGCAGCAGCAGCAGTACACAAATGTAAAGCTGCCCTATGCTAATCGTGTCCAAAGCCAAATAACTGTAAGAAGAGAGAGCAGAAAGTTTAACATAGTCCATTGACATAAACACTTGGGATGTCGACTAAGAAGTCTTCTTGCTATGGTGAGATGTACTGTATTTCTATTTAAATTATAAATCAGCATATTTACATTTTATGCAAATATCAGCCCTCTTTTCTCGTCTTTATGGCAATATGTTTCTTCTTTTCAGCTGTGTATAATGTCCACTGTATCCACCCCAGAGTGTTGCCTAGCAAGAGTCTTGGATCAGTCACGAGTCCCCTCTATGATATTCATGAAAATAATGCAGATGTATGTTCTCCAAACTTCACAAAGTTGGCCCTGACAGCCTTTGAGAACAGTGTGACGTAGAAAAGCTCTGTGATTTACAGAATTGGCATTTGTTCAATGTTGTCAACGAGACATTTTTGAAAGCATGAAGAAGCAATTTCATGTTGATTTTTCTTTATTCATTCACATCCACTTTATCATCAGAAAATCTAAGAGACATCTGGAGGATATTTTTATACCAGCTTCCATCCCACATACATGATTTTTTATGACAGGCTTACACTTTTTAGCTGTTTTAAAAGTCTGATCTCTTTAAATGTAGTCTTTTAAAATGTCCATGGTATGTCACAATCAATATGTGTGTGTGTGCGCTCTCTCTTGCGCGCTCTCTCTCTCACTCATTTATATCAGTCTTTCCATCCATCGTGATGTTTACTATTCATGTTGGCTCAGGGTGATGGAAGTTGTAGTCTAACGCATCCAAAAGTAACGAAATAGGAAAGGCTGATATAAACAATCAGAAACATCTTTGTGAAAAGTGGAAAACAACAACAGGAAGACACGCAAACCTTCTGGAGACAAAATACTAGAACAGCAGAGGAAACAAGCAACATGCCTATTGTTTGCTTTGCTGGTATACTAAATAGATTTTATGTCTGCTAAAGTTCTGTGACAAACTTAATGCTGCTAAATGGTGCACAAAGCCTGTCATATAACCTTAAAATGAACTGTTCTCAGATTTTGTTTTTGGCTGTTTCCGAAACAGCATTAAAACACACTAGCTTTGAACCATCTTCAAAGAAAACAGCAACAATAAGCACATACATAAAACGAATGGCATCAAATAAATAGAAACAGTGTGATAAATGCATAGTCCTGACCCCAGGTATAGCTTTTATACTTCACCACAGATACCTAACTGAATGCTCTTGTGGGACATGGTGTACAAATAATAGTATAATGAAACACCCCAGAGGTTTGATATCCTGGTCAATGTAGAGGAGAAGACATTTTCTGAAGTAACTCGGCCCTAACCAATCAGGACTGTAGAGGCAAAACTGGCATAATGAATTCTGCCTGCAAGGCTGCTTGGAAATGCTGCAGCTATGGTTGATCACAAATTCAGCAAAGAACGCTTGTAGGGAAGGATTAATATATAGGGCTATGACAAAAGCAATCCAGAAATGATCATACTGTCTCCGTCTAACTGCTCTGACACAAACACAATGCCTAAGTGCTGTGGATGGCAAGATGGCACATTAAAAGAAAAATGTGTCATAATGCAGCCCAGGAGTGACAGTTTTAGTCTTGTAAATACAGTCTTTAAAGGATATCTTAAAAATATGTTACACAGTCCACAACAGCTGGTGCCTACAAGCGCTCCCCCCCCCCGTACTACAGATGTGCTGTAGTTCCCAAACTGAGTGGGGAAGTGAGCATCCCTTGGCTTTTCCCCGGCAGACCTTTCTTCCTCATTCTTCCCCTTATCCCCCCCCCCCCTTCCCTATGGATGTAACATCTTCCATGTAAGAAAGACTTAACATTTCAGAAGGCAGTGTGAATGCAACAGTGGGAGGCGAGCAGGGTGCACGCTCCCTTCCAGCTGGAAGCAGCCTGGTTCTTTTATTTAATTAACTTGCACCTGCTGTCTTATTTCTGTGGACTGTGCCTATTTGTGCTCCAGACCAATAGAGAGACAGCAAGGTCACGTTGCAAAAGCATACCCCTATCAAAGAAATGCTGCAAAGCTTGCCTCTCCAGGTCCTGCCCCAGGCGTTGTTCATGGTGACTCTGTCTCTATGTGAAAAAGAAGGAATGCCTTATGTTTCAAAAGCTAAATGTGGCTGTGGAATTAGAATAATTTGAGCATATTAACAGATGCATTTTTAAAAGAAATGGGTCTTGCTAAAGCACACGAAGCAGTCTTTATCCTTTTGCAGCATGCTTGCACCATTATCCTGCAATTGCAAACCCTAATCACATGCCTGGGAATACACTGCAATGAACTTAGGGGGAATTATTTCTGAGTAGTCATGCGCAGGATTGCACTGCAAGGTAGCTTTCGTCCTGGGAATCTTCATGCACAGACGCTTTCACAGGAATCCTCTCACATGTGTTGAAAGGATGTGCAAGTGGAGTTGTCGGTCCAGGAGGGCTAAACCCTCCTCTTGGGTTGATACCTGGTTGATCTTCTTCAGTATAAAATGTCTGGTAGGCCAGTGAGGTACCGGTTTGTATCTATATGCAAGGCTCAGAAGAATTTCTTCCAGCAGTTTATTTCTTCCTCCTAAAAGAAAATTCTTGAAGACGACAATAAATTAATGTGCGTATTCAACTACTTTTGCCCTTTCTTCTGAAATACATGTGCAAAAAGGTAATGTTATTACTCTCATGTCGCAATCTGTGGCAACATCAGTATCTTCCAATAGTCACCAGTAGCCAATTGCAGAAATCTCTGATTTAACAAAAGCAAAGTTGTAGCCAAGCTACCTTGCAATCAAATTAAGTTATCTGTTCTTCCAAGTACATGGAGAAAATGAAATAGTAGAGGATGTGCTCATGATAGTTAACGACATTACAAAAATTACTATAAATATCACATGGAATCACATCAAATACAATAAATCAAATGCACTGAAGTAGCAGATGCATTACATGCCAAGGGGAGGAAAGGAGAGACAGCCCCATGGATGTGTGATACCATGAAATTACATTTGCATAATAGAACGTGAATATTAGTTTCCAGAGCTTAATGATACTATCTTCATACACTCCATCTCAACAAAAATGGCATCTGAACAGAATGTACAGCATAAACCTAGTTGTGTTTCAGAAATAAGTCCTACTATGGCTAATCAGACTTTCTTCCCAGTAAATGAATTCAGGATTACAGCCTTAGTCAATGATTTTGTGCTGCTAGATTGTCTATTATTGCTTATTAGCACTGGATGAACAATTTGCAATGATAAGCTTATTAAACCATTTCCTTTTTTACCTATTTTTGTCTTTACCTTTTAAGCATATGTATGTGAAGGAGCAAGCAATTTACCTCTCTTGTATGTTATAATCAGACTAAATCTGAAATTAGCAGCCCCAGACTATGGGATGCACTCACGTGATCCACTTTGGTTCTTAAACCAGAACTTCACTGTCACTAGAAGTTTGAGCTGATCTAAAATTAATCCATTTGCTATGGAATCTCTCTGTCCCTTCCATTTCTCTCCCATTTATCAATGTATGTCAAGGGATGCTGCCTATCGTATGGAAAACATTACCCATGTTTCCTGGATGTGGCAGGTGATCTACAGCTCAGGATGAGCAGAGATGCCCCTGAGCTCCCATCAAAGTCCTGATTATATCATCAGGGCCAAAACAGGGTATAGAAACCTTACTAGTTCAGAATTGGTTCAATAAAATCTGATCAATGCATATCCTTAAAACTTTTATGACTTAGTCAGGTCTTTAATGAATTTAGACAAGGAAGGAGGCTATCCATCACTAACTGGATAAACAATCCAATACAAATTCAATGATTTAAAAACTGCCAGCAGTTTAGGACCAGAATGTTTATTGTTATTAATTTCATTTCTATATCACTCAATGGCCAAAGCTCTCTAGGCAGTTCACTATAATTTATAAACATAGGTGCAATAATGAAAATATATGGCAATAAAAATACCAATACAGCAAAATACAGGGGCTTTCTCTGTGGTGGCGCCCAATCTATGGAATGCGCTCCCCAGGGAGGTCCGCCTGGTGCCATCGTTATTTGTTTTTCGGCGCCAGGCGAAGACCTTTTTATGCAAACGTGATTTTAACTGTTAATACTATTTATTTATTTTATTCTTCGGCCAGGGCGACTTATTTTATATTGTTAACTTGTTTTATATTTTTATTGTATAATATTTTAATTGATATATTTGTGAGCTGCCCCGAGGCTTCGGCGAATGGGGCGGCATAGAAATTTTCCAAATAAAAAAATAAATAAAATACAACATAAAATGTCAATATAAAATTTTTAAATGGTTTAAGTTGAAACTATTTAATAAAAAGTACTTTTCTTAAAGCAAACATATTCCACCATAAATTGTTAAGTGCCTGGGAGTAGAGGGCAGTCTTAACCTGGCCTTGCAAAGATGGCAGTGTTGGTGCCAGGCAGGCCTCAATGGGGAGATCATTCCATCGTTGGAAGGTCATGACTGAGAAGGCTCCGCTCCTTGATGTCTTCCTTTGGGGAACCCCTGGAGGGAGGCTTCAGGTATAGTTCATAGAGTCCAGGTACTTTGAGATAAGCAGAGGTGTCCATCCAATATCGCCCATGGGGTCAAGCATCATAAAGTCAGGAAAGTAGAAGCTTAACATGCCTAGTAATTATTTATAATTTATGCAATGTCACAAATTGTGCTTGCTTACAAGTTTCTTTTCCTTCCCTGTACCTGCACTTTTTCTGGATCTTTCAGGCCCAAATCCAGGTGGGGGGGGGGGCGCATGAGGAGAATGGAGTACCTGGGACCAATATAGATGCTCTACATTGTCTTAGTTCTGCATTGTTCTGTACTGACATTAGGACTAATTTGAGCTTTACTGTATTGCTAGAGGAACCCTCCTGTGAGTGGGCCCATACCTCTTTACTGCTTGTAAGAAAACGCACTGCAGCACTGATAACTGTACATGATCATCACTGATCAAGTTGCAGGTCTGTTAAAACATCAGGCTAAACTTCCAATTTCCTGGTTTGGTGGAGCCCGAGACAGGACCTTATAACCTGAACTTTGGACTTAAACCAGAAGCATTTTTTTATCATTGAATTTCTCCACTTTTAAAAAATAGTACTAATTATTACACTGTTTGAAAAGCAAATACCAAAATAGTCACTAACTGAGTAGATGTTTTCAACTGAATAAATGTGTTCCTGTATGTTCAGAATACCGTACTTCTGAGTAAGCCGGCTCAGGATTCTAGCATAGCCTTTTCCATTTCTTCCCTCTTTTCATCAGTAATATGTCAAGACAATGGCAGAGATTCCCCCAGTCTTCAAGATTCCCCTACTTTCCTCTGCTGGTAGTCCCCTGGTACCCCATGCACACTGTCCAAGTGCTGACACAACAGCAACATTCAGAACACTGCAGTACTGGCAGTGTTCTCCCTACAGAGTGAAACTGAGTATGTGCATAGTATGTATGCATGACTACTTTATGTCGGCAGCTATTGCTGCCAATATGTTTCCACAAGGCAGAACTCCTTGATAACGTTTGAAATGTTGCTCAGAATTCCACTGAACCAATGAAGGTGCATCTCTTCAACAAGCTGGTAATAGTAAATTAGTAGTTTCCCTCCAGATTTGAAAGAGATATGGATATGGCAAGTTGGAGCTTGAATACAAGTAAAAATGTGTCAATTTTCAGCAGGTTTTGGCTTGCTGTATCTTTGGCAATTATCGGTTCAGTCTGAAATTTTGCCTGATTGTATACCTCATTAAGTAGGTGATGGATGCTTAGTTTCAAGGTATTAGCTCTATGGGTATCATTTTTAGAAGCAGTATAATTTTGCAGCATGTAATGATGGAACCTGATTTTCATCTTAACTAAAGAACACTCCTTTAATATTGAACAATAATATATTTCTGATACTATTTTTTCACTGAACACATTGTTTACTTGGTGTAACTTTCATTTATCATTGGAGGTGCAGAGTGATTATTCTAGTGTAAAACTGCTCAAATAAAAACCCAACTGATAACTTTATTAATTCAAACTTATTACCTATTGTCTCCTGCAGTAGCAACATGCAGAGGTAGCTTTCCACATTCCACTGAGAACCCTGATAGAAGCCAGTTATGGGCATCTCTTCTAAACTGAAATCTGAGAATGTTTTGTCCTGAAGCATGTGGCCAGGTGGAAATAGGAACTATAATCTAAAATGGCAACAATGGAAAGCAATAGATAATACACTTTCAGATCTAGGCTGGAGAATATATATCTATTTCTGTCTCTTCGTCGGTCTCTAGGTTAAAAAAAAAAAAACGCAATCTTTCAACAGTAACATAAGAACATTGTTCTGCTGGATTAGCCCGAAGGCTCATCTAGTCTGGCATTCTGTTCCCACGTTGGCCAATTAGATGCCTATGCGAAGCCCACACGCCAGGCCCAATGCAATTGTATCCTTCCTCTCTTGTGTTCCCCAGCAACTGGTATACAGCTGTTGCGTACAGCCATCATGAATAGTAGCCATTGATAGGCTGCTTTTTATATATTTGTGCAGTGCCTGGACATCTGGGCCACAGGGCCAGGCCAGTGAGATGTAGATTTGGGGCAACTTGAAAGGGCAGCACATTGTTAGTTATTTAATATGTTAGAATTGTACTGCCAAGGACAGGGAGAGGTGTTTGTGGGATTTTCCGTCTCATTGCCAAAATACCTCGCCTACTTTTGGCTACTCTGCATCCTGACGTGAGTGCTGGTGGGGCACCCACTGCTGCTCTGCCTCAGGCAGCTAAATATCCTGTGTTGACAATGCTGTGCTTGGCAAGCCGCTCTGTGGTCACTTGTCCCTTACAAGTATAAACATACGTGAAAACTGACTAGTTCCAGTATGTCTCTCCCTGGAAGGAAATGGAAACCAACACATAGTTTTTCTTTCTATGTTTTATGTCATGAGTAGAAGCACCACAGTAAACACATAACAAAAAGAATATATTATTTTTTGTGGGAGGAGGGGGGGCGGTTGCATTAAACTTTCCTATAGGGCCTAGGAAAGTACTTTTTGAACAATGGTGCTTTTGAAAAAGCACCAACATTTTCTGAAAAGGAAATGATTGCAACAAATCAAATTATTAATGCAGTTAAAGGGTTGTTTTAAAGCTGCTTGGACTGAATCTTTGACCTGTTTTAATGAGGTTAAGTTTTGCGATAAATGCCATTTGGAAACCGTGCCACTCTTTATTCCCACTGGTTGCCCTTCTGATAGGTAAACAAGTAGTTTAGTTCAGTTTTTTAACTGAATCAACCAAACCTCACTGCAGAATCCAGAATATATACCCATGAGTGCCCATGCTGATGTTCACAGAGAGGGTTTGCTTGCAGGTAAAGGCTGCCCCATTCATCTCAGTGGAAGCAGCAAAGCCACAGACAGAGCCATTACTGAAGTTAGTGAAGGAACTCTTGACTGCAGTCCTAGAAAGGAGTAGAAGCAAACGCATCCAGCAGTGTTTTTGAATGTTTACCAGGAACCAAACACAGTGGAAGAAGCAATTAGCTTCAATGTTTTTCTATTTAAAAAAGAATTGCCTGTTCAACTCAGTGACTGGATGCTGTAAAACCTTTAAAATATCCTGAGCTGTTCAGGTGCTTTTCCCTCAGCTGTCTAGATGTTGGTCACTGAGGACAAAGCTGCTCCGCATTTATTGAGGCTCCCATATCTGAAAGAATTAACAGGTTAGTGTTATCTACTTCCTTCCTGCCCCCACCCCCGTCCCCACGCCTGGAATACACTATTATAGGTCTCAGTAGAAAGCATACATTGGATTACTCTGGTGCATTAACAAAGACATTAAGTTTGCCACACTTAAAAAAAGAGCTGTCTTTATTACAATCTCCTTGTTCACTCTAATATTCTACAAAGGTCATCTGCTCTCTAGTGGGCTTCCTGATCCTCATAATAAGGATCTGTAAATCAATATTTATTTGATGCTGTGCAGATTTCCTCTTAGGCCACTTCCTTAGCATTATGTCCATACTATTTATCCTTTTGACATTTTTGTTACTATAAAAGCTATATAATATAATAATATAATATAAGCATCAGTTATTTTCAGATTGATTATAAACACACCCTGGCATACAAACCTGATTTTGTTAACAACTGCCACTATAGTCAATGCCTGTAAAAGAAGAAAGAAAACGGAGGTGGGAAATTCTCATTTGTTGCGGCTGCCATTTTGTTAAATGGCCACTATCCCATTGTTTTAGAGTGTGTCTCCTTTTCTAACAAAACTAGGACAAACAATATCCAATTTCAGACATGAATTTTGAAAATGGCAACCATGGCTCCCATGTCTGAGGTTTGCAATTAAGAAACAAAAAGCATTGTAACAATACAAACAGAACAATGCTTGTTTTAATCAATTAGGTCATACAGCTTGAATAACAAAAACTGACTAATCCAATCCAGCAAAACTGATGCTTATATTCTTATGTTCTAGTGTAGTTTTCTCCAACTGGAGGCCTTCCAAATTTGTTGGACTACAGCTCCAAAATCTCCATCTAGTATGACCAGTGTGGGATGAAGATGATAGGAACTATAGTTCAACACATCTGGAAGACACAAGCTTCAAGGTCATTCAGACTTTCCTGGAAAAAAGCCTCCATAGTGGAGTATGAAAATGATCAATGTCCTTAGATAGTTAAAATCTAAGGTCATACAAGGAGATCCTTAGCTTTGAGTTCCAGCCAGTCTGAGGGGCTCACTTCAGAGTAAATATGGGGGTGCTGGCAGCTGTTGTATTTTTCAGCCATAATGAACGTTCATAAAATGAATGAACAAGCTCAAGTCTTTTTGTCCTTGTGCAGGCTTATGTACACTCTGTCTATACAATGCTAACATGTAAATATACATATTTGCTGGTTCTGCACTGAATGAATGATTCATCTTGACAATAGAGTGAGTAGTCTGTGCATCGTGGCCTCTATAAATAACCAAGTGTTATCTTCATATTGAGGCAAGGAGGATGTGTAAAACCTTGCTGTCTCAGAGCCAGTTTTGTTTTAATTAACAAATTTAATTTGAACTATTAGGCAATGCAGGAATAAAATAGAATACCGTGTGCCTTCTTACATATTATTGTTATCAGTGGCCCGGCAGGGCTCTCATTGCCATTAAATATGAACAATGGGTAAGTTGAAGGAGCCATTCACCATGCTCAATCAGAAGGAAAGCTTTTGGCTTCTACCTGATACTGTGATGGGGGGAAGGGGAAATCCTTTGCAAACTCTTCAAAGTGTAGAGAAACGTACGAAGTAAACTGTACTGATTACTAGGCTCAAAAAGGCTAACATGCAATTTGTGTTCTTTTTATGTAGATTAAATGCATTCACCACAGCTCACAGAGCTTAGATTCTCAGCAGGGATTCATGGGGTTGAGTATCAGTCAGCTACAGTCAGCCGTTGAACCGCAGGGTGGCAAAATTTGCTATTGTGCATTAGAAATAGTCACTTAATCTATCTTAATGGGCAAGGAACCCAAGGGACAAGTAGGCATTAAAACCAGCAAGTTAGTTGTGACATATTAGGAAAGCTGTAAATATATTTTTTGAGATAGCACTTTGAAAGGTTATTAATGAGTCTGAAAGTCTCTCAGTGGTCTCTTTAAAATGTAGCTAGCTATGGAATTAACTCGCCCCCCTCTTAGGACTGGCACAGGGAGGAGAATTCAGCATAAATGAAATAAATAAGAGAAGAATGAGACAATCTTTCTTCAGGCAAATAAAGATGAATTGTAATTGATCCTGCTTATGTTAAACACACAGGATATACTGCTAACCTTTGCAATGCACATACAAATATGTGTAAGCGAACATATGAATGGCTAAGTGAGCATGATGGCTTGTTGGATCAGTGGCACAGTTGGGCGTATTAATCCTAGCCTTGGTACAATCCAGCATGTCAGTGAGTATATTCTCCTGCTCTAATGAGATTACAGGCCTTTCTATAGAAATAGCACTAGAGGCACAGTACACTGATCATGGGATGCAACCACAATGCATGACTACCTCACATAATTTTCTGCGGCTGATCTCATAAAAATGCCAGCATAAATTAAGAGAAATATGGCAGTCTAGCAAAACAGGAGATTGATTTTAGGTGGTGCAATAGGTAAAAAGTTAAGTGAAACCAACTTAAGTGGCATTACCGTGCAGCTGGTAGGAATGGGAGCCTGTGAATGGAAATCCAACTTCATGTAATAGGAAATCAATTCCCCTTGTGGTAGATTCAGTCCCAAATGCTAAATATGTTGTTTTCCAAGGCACATAAAATACAAAATAACTGCGCTGGCCCCTAGAAATGTATGTGGGAGTTCCAAATCTAGGACAAGAATGGCAACACTAACAGCAAATCACAGTCAGGCAATACCTGTATTAGGACCCATCACCTTGCCTCGGTCAAGCAATTTCTCCCACTCATAACCTTCCCATGTTTTCCCACCACTTCTGCCATTTTTGCTTACTGTAGAATATTAGTTAAGGACAAAAGAGCAGAACTGCTGCATGGTGCCTTCTGATTGATAGCACAAGCAGCCCCTCATCTCGAAACACACTCAGTCTGATGTTGCAGCCATCAGACTGCAACAAACCAACCCAGCTTGTAAGTGCAAATGAAAAGCAAGGCGCATGGAGCAACTATTTCTATGATCTAAGTCAGAACTGGCCCTTTCATTAGGCAGAGGGAGGCAGTCGCCTCAGGCAGCCGGTGCTGGGAAGCAGCAAGGTGTTGGAAAAGAGACCATGGCTGCCACATGACCAGTCCTTTGCTCTCGGGGGCAGGGAAGGATGCAGTCCCATCAAGCAGCATGGAAGACAGTTTCAGCTGCCAGTTCAGTTGCCTTTTGCACATGGAAGGGGAAGAGGCACCACCTTGTTCTTTGGCCTGATCTAAGTTTTGGCACAGGGAAACAATTCTGACTTCTGCCGACAGTAATTAAAATATACAGGTGCTAATTTGCATCTAAGTACTGTGATCCTTCTGGCATATACCTGGGGTGGAGATACAGGAAAAAGTGGTGTAGTGGTCACAGCAAACAAGTGTGGATTTATTTAAAACAATGCTAGCAGAAACAGAAGGGTAGAGTTAGGCCTATCAGCCTGATGAATTGTGGCCAGATCCATTCTTTGGAAAGAGTAAGCCATTAGTCTAACTTAGGTTGGAACCATTCCAATACACTTGAACTATGACAGAACATAGAGAGTATGCCATAACATTTCAGTTCTTGAACTAACATTTTTTTGTAATAGAAGACAGGCAAGGCGGACATATCCTAGCAAGGAATTAATCTGCAATGCAAATGAGAGCATGCATATTGAGAAAAAAGGCAATGTATATGCTGTAGCAACAATCACAATGCAGTACATCAAGCAATTTCATATCTTTTTATGTGCATCACATCTCTGAAGGAACAATTTAGTTGTAAAATATCTGTACATTTGCACATCAAGAAATGCATTTGATAAAAAGGAGCATGCATTTAGCATTTTACTTATCCATCTCTTCCACAAAGCTTTAGTGTTCAAAGGCATGTGACGTACTCAGATACCCTACTTGTTCTGGATAATCTTCCTTATGTTATCCCAGTGACCTCTGCATACGATGTCATGTCTACTAATACCACACAATGCAGAGTGAGTTCTTTCCCCTGACTGTGCTTATTCTATTTAATTTTTTTATAAGAGATGGAGGCCACCTTTTATTATATAATATTGTATACATTTCCCATTTTATACTGTTGCTTACTTATAGATTGCATATTAAGAAAAATACATTTCATGATACATTCATACCACACAGACTACATTGTTTTCCTATGTGGTTGTATAACCTTTTAAAGTATTTGTTCAAAAGCTTTCACAAACACTAAGCCAGTTAGACCTTTGTGATGTCTGATTAAACACACTCATCTCTGCATGGATTGGTCAGTCAGACTGGCTGCTGGTTGCCTGCATGACAATTCCAGCCATTTCTAGTCTGCCTCATTTCACGAATGTGGACATCTTGTTTTACAATGGCACAGTTCACCAACATGTAGAAAACTTAGCCAGGAACATGCTGATTGTAGCCTGAAGGCCTGAAACCCTGATCATTTCTTGGCATCTCTTTTCTTAAAGCATCTCACAACTTAAGTAGGTACAGACTTCATCTGTCTCTCCTTGAAGAATCTAGAAACTTGGTCGACTGAGGACCTAACAGGTTGCCCATTTATTTGCAGTATACTCACAGTCTTGTAGTGTGTATGGTGCTACAACTAATCTACAATTATTATTTCTTAAGCATATTTTTAATCATGTGAAAGCATTTATGGAAAGGGTGCTTGTTGGCACTTTCCCCTTCCCCTTTCAAAGCAGGGACTTTGGGGAAATTTCGCATGCTCAGAATTCCTGGCATTTAAGAAACAAATTTGATTGTCCTTTACCAATTTGCCCAAAGCAAACAAAATGAAAAACTTCTGAAGCAATAATTTACAGTGTCTTTTCCAATTCACCGAAGCACTTATGAATATAGCCCAGAGTCTTCTGACATTAACTGCTTGCTGTTATACTACTGTTTAGCAAAGGAACTGCTATTACAGCCTATAAGTGCTACACAATTCTTCCCACTGGGGGTTAATGTATGATGCCAGAGTGAATGTGTGTGAGAGCTTTACTCTTGTTTGGTAGCCCACCCAGAGACACAAAGGACTAGGGCTCAAGAGACCGAGACAGCACTACCAAAGCCGTGCATGGGAATGCTTTTGGGCGAGAACACAAACTGCAAGAGTGCATTGCTGTGGGGGAGGGGGGATCATTTTTTTAGGTTGCGTCCTGCTTAATTTTAACAATGGATAGAGCCAAGTGTCCCCAGTCTATTATCGTGTAGTGCTGGTGGTACCTGAAATTATACGTTTGTTGAATGATCCCTCTCTCAGACAAAACCAGTGAATACATAAATGCAGTTTTTATCACTACAAAACTAGATAAACTTGAGTCGACAATCCTAGTTGCAAGTGAAGCTCCGACTTGATAAGACAGAGTGGAAAATTCTTATATTTAGAAATCCACGATCACATGTGAAAAGATACTGGAAGAACAGGTAGAATACCCATTTCTGACACATTTAAAATTACTACAGATAATCATATGTGTCTCCCAGCCCAGATGCTATGTAGTTTTTCCAAGAGGTAGCTATTTATATCTATCTATCTACCTATCTAGATGAAGACAAATGATGTATCCAGACTTTGGCTTCCTGCACAGATTAGCAACAGCTGGAAACAGTGAATTTATTTTGGCATGGAGCAGGGAGGTCTGCCTTGTGGAGACATCTCAGGTCCTGAGTGCTTCTGTTTAAAACTACTTTGGATAATATCCCAACGAAGGACTGCTTCGAAAGGAAAGAGTAATAAAATGGCAGAGAAAAGGACATCCAAAGATAATAGGCATGGATGTGTGTCAATGGATAAGCCACTGCCCATATGGAGAAGGGCAGGGTGCTGAGCAGGATGTGCGAGGAAACCATCTGGGTGTGGAAACCCATCCGATTCGCTGGGCTCAACTCCCTGGACTCTAGTCCACTTTGCAGCACTTCCGAGTCTGCATCCCTTCCGAGCACACCCAGCTTTCACAGGGCACTCACTGGGAGCTGAGCCCCACGCACGTGCAAGCAGGGCCCCTCTGATGCACCCGCGGCAGCCACTGCTTGCACACCGCAACTGATGGCACAGAAGGCTGGTCATGAGGCATTTGCCGGAAAAGCACCGTCCACACCCGCTGCACAAGCAGTGTCCCGAAGCAAGCAGCATCCATTTTAGGCTGTTTTGACATCCACTGGGTGTTTTCCGTGTTCTGACAGTCACTGGGTAGTTTTTCACGGGGTCATATGTCCCAGTCCAAAAACATAAACAATAAAAAAGATGAGCAATAACCCCTTGTCCTGTCAACCCCCACTTTTTTCAGTGAATCCAGAAAAGGACAAAGGAAGCATCCTCGTATTTTGTTAAGCCCTTAGAATCTTGGGGAAATGTTTGTAGTTGTTCAAGTGCAGTTTTGTTTGTTTAAATAAAAAGAATCCTATGTGCTCAAATTTTGTGTGTCCAACTTTAACAAAAGTGAGTTTTAAATGCAAAAAAAGCCACAGGAACTGAAAACAACTCTCCATTGTGGTAGGGAGGATGGAGGCCAGTACTAGCCATCCCTCAAGGGTACTGGTGGAGGAGCCAGCTCTGGCAGCGGCCAGGCTGAACTCTGGAAAATGGCAATGGCTTTTTGCTGCCCTTGCTAGGTGAGTTGCTCAGTGCTGGACTTTACCCACAGTGGGGACCAGTTATCTGGTTTCAGACAGCACAACAACCCATCATGGGTCAAACAGCCTGTAGGACAATCCGTGGTTTCTCAAGGTGGTTTATTTGAAAAAGACAAGCCACCATGGGTAAAACCAGGCTGTGCTCAGAAGACATGACAACCAGGCACTCACCCTTTGCTAACTTTTCAAGCGCTTGTGTTATTGGACTCTGGAGAGGACCCTGACGAAGAAGCAATGTGAGGGCAGGAGGGTCAAAGGGAGGCAGGAGCCTTGGCATCTCCATCGAGGTCATTGCCTGTAGTTTCCCAGGCTGATTGTGAAAGAACACAAGTTTTAGAAGAGCCAAGAGGGGACCCAGGGGAGGAGGGAAAGCTGTTGCTTTGCCCAATCCCTAACCCCGTGATGAGGAGTCCAGGGAGACTGCCAGTTAAGGGGCTTGCGTAGGCCTCAATGTTTGGCTCTCCACCAGTGGGAACCTCCCTGATGGTGGAGCCTGTAGCATGAATGAAAGGGAATAATTAGGGAGAAGTTTCTAGTTGGGCTCAACACTCATTCTTTACATGAGCAGAGGCTTAAAGTTCAGCTTGCTAGAGGGCTTTTAGAGTTGTATGGTCTTGTTATATGTGAGGTACCAATAAAGATCTGCATTGTAAAGGACAGAATGGTGTTTTGGAGACTGGAACAAAAATGGAGTGGTTGGGCTCACTGCCTTTGGACGGCTGTTGTGTCACGTTCACTGGTCAATGAAATGTCTACTGGTGCATCTGTACTTGACTTCTACATGTTTTCCCCAGAAAAAATGTAGCTTGTATATTAGTGTACAAAGCATATACTGAAGTTCAGGTGTATGGAAATCCCATTGTATTGTTCACAGTTCAATACACAGTAAGTTCAAGGAATGAATTCATAAGGCAACACTCCACCAATCTGTGTTTGGATCCCAAGTGTATTATCTGTAATTTACAAGCAATTTAAATGGCATTAACAGTCTGCCCCTTGTGGGAATTTGAATTTGCATTCTACCACTGAATTAAATACCAATTGATTTTTGTATAGAGAATATAATACTCTTCCATGCTTGCTTTGAATAGTAAATTGACTGTTCATTAATATGGGGGCAATATGGGGCCCAAAAGGAAATAAAATGGGATATTTTAAAGGGATATTTTGGTTGCTATAGGTTTGGTGATTACTACATCCAGATTTCACCATTTTGTTTTAGAAATGAATCTCCTACAATGGAATCCCAATTACTCACAATAAGATTTCCTGCAAGTAGTCAGGAAAAGCAGAAAGACAGCCAAGTTCCCATCTTCTTAAATAAAAGGCAGACAGCAGCCTGGAAAAAACATTATGTTCTGACGTCTTGGAGAATATAATTGTGCAATATGTTACTCCTTATAACTTGTGTCAGTCAATAAAATGCAAAGAAGCACAAAAGTGGAGGAAATGAAAACAAAGGAGATTAGACAAAAATAATTGTGTTGGCCTTTGCTGCCTCATTCTTATGAAATTAATAATTGATTCTGGAAACATGGTTAGTTCCAGTTATTACTTCCATGGTAATTTTAATGATTTTGAATATATTCAGCTGCCTATTTTAGGATGGTATCTGTTTTTCAGTACAATTGATAATGTAAATCTAAGGATCAGAACATTTGTATTTGGGGAGTGGAATTTTCATAAATAGCATGTGAAAGGAAGTTTCACAAGGTATTTATAAACTACTGTATTCCTTTTAAAAGATTATGCTTTATTTGTAGTTGCTATTTAAAACAAACAATTCAGTTAGATCTTATAAAATGTTATGGTATGTTATAAACCACTTGTAGAAATGCAGAACATCCATTTAAAAACCAACAGTTATTTATCCCCATATTTGCTTATTTTTGCTTTTCTGTAGAAATTATTCTCCAGAATGTCACAATCCCAAACCAGTATTAGACTCTGTGGAAGAAATGGAATTTTTTTTTCTGATTTGATTTGTGTGGACATATAAAATGTGAGGTAGTGGATTCACTAACTGATTCTCTAACTAGAGCTTTCAATATTAAAAATCTATATAACCAAAGCAGTAGCTGGAGCTAAGCTTACTTTTTGGAATCAATTACTAATATTGCAAGTAATTACTAGAATGGGCATTTAAAAGCTTCAAGGTGTGAAAAGAATGTTTTATTTTAATGGAGATGCATTTTCATGGATCCCTGCAAATTTTTCAAGTAATGCAATTGAGTTAACAAGTCAACAGGGATAGACATTTTCCTTTTTTAGGTTTGACAGAAAAACTAAAATACAGCAATATAATGTGATGGTGTGTATTTTGTGGCTTATTTTTGTAGTTAAGTCATGGATGTGAGCTTCATGAGGTTTTTGGTAACTAACTTGGGAGCTACATCACCTGCGATTGCTGTAACTATGCTTGGGGTGACATTGTGAGCCAGCGGGAAGGGGGACCAGTATAATGGAAAGAAAGGAAGTAGTGTTCCACTTGGGGCAGAAGTTCCCTTTGGACACCACCTTCTTAAGCAGGCTAGTACTAGAGTGAATTTTCTGAGTGCAAAGAAGGCTCTGCATATTAATCCTGGAAACCTTCAGGGGCCCGCATTTGGCCCATTGGTCAGAGGTTCCCAGGTACCTACTCCTGTGGCTGTCAATCTTACTGATCTTGCTGATAGAGCAATGAGCAGGGCCTCAGAAATCAGTCTTAAAACAGGGACAGTGTAGGCTGTATTCAGATAAGCAAGGCACAAACATTTTAGGTCCTTAAAGATAACAACACAGCAGTTTGAATTAGGCCCTGAAACACACTGGCTACCAGCCAATGTTGCTGGTACAACTTTATTATATATGATACAACATCTAGACCCAACAAGGCCTTGAATAGCCACATTCCATACCAGTTGAAGTATTCAGAGGCACACAAGGTACATTACTGTGGCCAAGACTGGCTGTAGCTAGGGCAAGCGTAAGGGAGAGCAGGTCCACTTTTCCTTCATGCTATTATTCCATTGCAGCTAACAACTGAAGCTGCTAGAAGCTCTTCCTGACCATTGCTCCCTCCTTTGCTTCCTCCTGGTTATTTCTAGAAAACTTTGATATTAAGGGGGAGTCAACTGCACCTACTTGTCCTGGACCAACTCCCCTGCCAACCTCTTGTCCCAAGAAGAAGAGACCCCTGTGATAAAAGGGTTTTTTCCCAAACCTTTTTATTTATTTTCAGAAAGTACAATAAAAAGAGAAAAATATGTAAGAAAAAAAAGAGAAACCAAGGGTTGTTCTAGAGATTTAGCAAGCAACTCCTCATTTAAGCACATTTACAATAAACAAACGTTTCTATCAACCACTTTCCCATCCAACTCATTCAATTCTCAGTCATATATTTATTTATTTATTTATTTAAAACATTTCTATGCCGCCCCATTCACCGAAGCCTCGGGGTGGCTCACAACATAAAATTAAAATATAATACATTCAAAATATAAAACAAATTAACAATATAAAATAAGTCACCCTGGCCAGATAAAATAAGCAAATAATATTAACAATTAAAACAATGTTTAAATAAAAAGGTCTTCGCCTGGCGCCGAAAAACAAATAATGACGGCGCCAGGCGGACCTCTCTGGGGAGCGCATTCCATAGATTGGGCGCCACCGCAGAGAAAGCCCTCCTCCGAGTACCAACCCTCCTAATTTCTTTCACGGAGGGTTCCCGGAGACTATACAGTTAGTTATACAGTTAGTTATACAGTTATCCAGACTATACAGTTAGTTATAGATCGTAACATTGCTTTGGTAACAGATAGTAGTCACAAACATTTGTAAAAATTATATTTTCTTTAATCGTTACTTAAACTGTTCATAGTGACTCTTCCATCTTTGCGTAAATTCTTTAACTGGTCTTCTGTTGACATAATTAATTAGCTTTGCCATTGTTGCATGCTCAGCCTGCTTGCGTTTCCTTCCACTCTTTGGCAGCTAGGCAGTCTTCAGCTTTCCACTGTGAGGCAATTATCTCTCTTGCCGCTTCCCTGAGATAACTGTTCAGGGGAAGGACTCAGTTATAAAAAGGCATCACTAGGCTTCCTCCTCTTCAAGACCTAGTTCTCCAGGATAACCACAGGGATATGATTACCAAAGAAGGCTGCATTGCCTTGAGAATTCCAGTCATGAAGTTTCCAGCATGTGACAGACATTGCTCACTGTTACAGATTGAGGCTGCTAAAGCAGATGAGACCCCCTTAAGAGAAAAGGCTTTAGTCAGAATGGAAGTAGCATTAACCAGCCTAAAGGAAGTCCAATCCCTATTTAAGGTTCAGCCACTATCTGCTGCTAGAGAAACAGGCAAGTCTGTTGGGCTTTCACTTCTAGCATCTAATTTTAAACATCAGAAACAGAGCAGAACAGGACCACAATACCTGATTCAGGCCATTCTTTTATGTTACAATCTTGTCTTACTGTGAGTAAGCATACATATGATTGCCCTGTAAGGAGTGTTAACATTAATACAGTTTTGTTTTGATTTTGCACACTTATACCCTGCCTTTCACAACATTTTCCACAACGCAGCTTACAAGTGCAATAATGAAATCAATAAAATATTTCCAAAGTTTATGTAGTAAAGAGGAAGTCAAATGAATAAAACAGCATGAAAGAAAGTGACACGGATGGAAGATGGACTTTCAGGTAAGGAGATGACTTTTTGTAAGCCTTAGCTGTGTAACAGTACACTTGGTGTAGGATAAACACGATACACGCTTGACTGGGAGTTACTTCCACTGGCCTTTGTTGGGCTTACCTCTGAGACGCACACAGGGTTGCACTGCTAATGCTATAAAAGGGGTGAGCTGGGACACAAAAGGGAGGAAGCAGAGTCAAGCATCTGTCTCCGTAGCAACAGCAGCATTGCCCTGACACAGCAGTCGACCCCCCCCCCCCCCCGCCACTCGACACACATACATGTTGGTTCAAATCTGTGGCACGTTAGGAAGCAGAGATTCAAGGCCTTTCTTCCTTATAGTGCAAAGACTGCAAATTACAATATGCAAATAAGCCTCACTGTAGCAACTTACACAACTGTACTTGCTAACCATAGATAATTTAATAATGTTATTTCCTGGATTCTAAAAAGCAAAGAAAACAAACTGCCATATCTTTTAGATTCAGGCGGTAGGCATAGGATGTAGTTTATGACACTCCATGTAGAATGTTAAGGCGTTAACTGAATAATAACTAATGTTCTGTGTTCATCTAAATCTTGAGTGAGTGTGTGTGGGGAGGAATCTTTCCTGCATTAATAATTTAGAATTTTTGCCATTTGTATTATTGTATATTGCAGAATCACAATGACTTTCAAGTATATGAATGAAGTATAAATATCTGTTAAATTATAAAAAAAAACTTGGAGGCGATATCCTTGTCTCAACAGTTTGCGTTATTAAAATCCTTTTCAGAAGATGAGTCAATATTGGGCATTTAATAAAATTCCTCAGATATAACCTGTGGAAGCTGTTGTTTTACCCTAATAAATTCAAAGGGATGCCCCACCACAATTTAGAATGCTATACTCTCTTAGGAGCTATGAGATTTTGCTACTATGAACTTTTTCGTATGTGAGGCTCTTAGATGGCTTTTGATCCACTGTATTGGTTTCGCCACAGCATTGAGATTTGAGTGTATACAAGGAGCATTTCCTTTCCTGCTTTTCTGCTACATCACCTCTAGGTGACACAGTAGTATAGCAGAACAGTGCAAATGTACAAAAGGAAATTGTGGTTTCTTTCACTTTTTAACTTCATGGTTTTCCATATTACATATTACTTTTGCCTTCCTTCACTTAATTTGTTGTCTTCTTATGGCACAATCCTATGCATGTTTAGGCAAAAAAGCTCCTGGCTGGCTGAGAAATGCTGAGTTTTAAGAGGTTTCTTGGGCCTAAGTACGTATACAATTGTGCTATAAGGGGCGTTTCACATGGAGTTGTCAAGATGGCTTTACCGCATGCATGCATACAAGGAGAAGTTGCAGAGCTTTCTAAAATGGAATTTCCTGATCCTATGGAAATGCCCTGGAACAGCTGTGTGTGTGCAGGTCCTTTCACACTAATGCTGAATGCAGCAATAAGGGTTGGGACGGAGACAACATGCACTATTAATATTCCATGATGTGTTCGGTGAAGTCCCTTGAAATCTATATAGGTTTGACTTTACTTTTGTTATCACTGAAAAGGGCACACTCAATTTACTGTGCAAAAGAAGACGAGGATGGCAGAGAATGAGGTGGCTGGATGGAGTCACTGAAGCAGTTGGCATGAACTTAAGCGGATTCTGGGGGATGGTGGAGGACAGGAAGGCCTGGAGCAGGGGTCGGCAACCTGTAACACTCAAAGAGCCATTTGGACCCGTTTCCCACACAAAAGAAAACACCAGGAGCCGCAAAACCCTTTTGACATCTAAAATGAAGATAACACTGCATATATTGTTTTTTACCTTAATGCTATGTATATTTTCATTATGATTTAGCTGCAGCTCTTGTTCAGTTACTAAAAACTGTTGTCTATAATGTAATATTAAAAATAAGTAGGACTCCTTTCATGTATTTTGAATAGGAGAACAGCGTCCTGAACAGTCAAAGGGCTGCATGCATTAAATAGCATAAGTTCATCAGCAGTAAAAGCAAATAAATGAATCTGCCCACATATTATTAAACCTTTGGTTTTCTTCAGAAACTTTACTTTTCTTTGATTTATCCATGGTTGGCCTACCAGGGGAAGTCACAGATATAGGTGTGTTTAGTGACTGATTAGCAGATAAACAGTCAAGTGATGTGAATTGTGACAGGTCCCAAGCACAACTTTTATCATTCAGAGGAAAGAGATTACATTTGTACAAAGAGAATTTTTTCAGCTGAGTTTTGTGTAACATAAGAGCCTGCAGGAAGCTTGTTCCACTCTTTCCCTGCACAATAGCAGAGGAATGTAGCAATTTACTTAACCAGTTAGCACGGCCTTCCTGAGTGGATCCCTCCTCATCACCTATTGGTATTTTGTAACTCGGACCCTCGGTCGCAGATCGGCGGCTGTGAGGCGTATTTTGGGCTTTGGAGCCACAGCAGAAGGATTCAAGAGCCATGTGCGGCTCTGGAGCCGTGGGTTGCCGACCCCTGGCCTGGAGGAATGTTGTCCATGGGGTTGCGACGGGTCAGACACAACTTCGCGACTAACAACAACAAAAGAGCGGACTCCATTAGAGATTTGCAGGGTGCATCAATAGCACAAACTTGCAACACAGGGCGGTTCTTTACAGGAATTCCTCCAAGACAAAAGTAGCAAAAATACAAGACAGACCCACGACAAGGTGCACGACCTTAGCTAAGGGCCAAGCACATGGAGCAGCACCACCTGATGGCTGGCAGTTTTGCTTATATAATCAGTATATTCCCCTTGAAATGTTGATTTGCTTTGAAGGTCCTTGTCATTAAAGCAGAGCTGTGCAAATGTCACCAAAGGCTGATGCTGAGGAATCCCTGGGCTCTTGCTAATGGTTCCGGGAAGCTCCACGGCATTGCACATGGAAGTAAAGGAGCTGGCAACCCCTGCGATCCTCCGGCAGCACTGAAGTACGGTTTAGACCTGGGGATCTCCAGTGTGACCAGTTGCTTGTATCATCTGAATCCCCTCGTTCCCTTTCTATGTATTTTTTATAAAAGTGAAGTGTATTGAGCAATTATGTGCATTATTTTACATTAAGTATTTGAATTGTTTTAACATAATTAAAATATATTAATGTTTAAAGAATATATTAACTAGCAGCATTTCTGTCTTGACTGGGATTCAAGGGTTTTTTGCCCTCAGCCAGAGCAGAAGAGAGAGGAAGAGCTTTGGATCAGACTGGGCCTACCTGTGACTAACAAACTACTTTGAGAAGATGATAGGCCTGACTGTGTCACGTCTGGAGGCAAAGGACATCTGAGGGACTGTTTCTTAGGGACTAAGTAGGAGGCACCTTTCCAGTGCAGTGCTGTCATAAGTAATACATTACTTGTTCACAGGTAAGTCGGTATTTCTTGCAGCCTAAGAAACCTATCATGTCGGAGTTCAGCCATATTAGCTCTCCTCCCTCTTACAGCACTGTCATCCATGCAAGTAAGCACAAACTTGAGGAAGCCCGAATAGTATCCTTTGTTTACACAAAACTCTTATTGTTAGAAAACATCAGTCAAGTTTGCATAAGTCAATTATTGGTGAAAATGGAGAAATCTTGAACAAACAATAATGATATAACCTATAATATTCGACTGATCTTAAATAAAATTAAATAGAGCCTCACTGAAGTGACTAAAAAGATGGAAGAAAAAGTTTAAGGAATAAATAATTATGGTTTTATAAGCTCTAGAAGGTGAACTATAGCCAGTCTTTATGGCCTTATAATAGGAATACACTGGATGTAAATGGGGTTAATACAGAAATGTCATTACCCAGCTGGGTGTCTTCCATGATAGCATTCATTGTGCATACTAATTAAAGGGCATGCTGAATGCCAATTAATGGCTGAGAGGTAGATGTGGGTTTCTTTGCTGCTCTCCTTGTCATGCCAGAATGTAAGCGCTTCATGGCAGAAATCAGGGTGAGAATTTCATAAGAACAACAATATATAGCTATAGTGCAATCTATGAGGAAAGCTGCTACTAATCAAATTAATCAAAGAGAAATGTATAAATGAATTCTAGTTTGTGTGGAATTATTTTAGAAGGCAGAAGGGAGTAGTTCAAGTTAAAGATCAAGTAGAGCTTTCCTTTTAATTACTGAAAGTAGTTTTTAAAATTATCCGATGTCCTGTATTATTCATGTTATTAATAAATACTCATTTCTGGCTCTAACACTCAGATACTGAACATTAAAAACAACAATGTATCTTATGCTAATTCCAAATGAAGGTTTATCTGTCTCATTCATGCAATTTTACATTGGGGAGGGGAGCAGTTATTGTCCTGAGCTTTTCCACCACTTGTAAACAGCCGGCATTTTCCTACCACTTCTTCCATTTCTTTTTCTTTAAAAACAAATCCATTAAGGGATAAAAAAATAGAACAGCTTTTGAATGGAAGCACCCTTGAAGGCTGAAAAAATAATCCCTGATGCAGAGCCAGTCATCGCCTTTAGTGTGCACCAGATAGTTTTCTTTTGGTTTCTGTAGTGCTTTAACAGTTATGTGGCACAAACTGGGACTAATTCCGACAAGTCAAGGGTTGCAATAGTGTCTGCATATTTTAAGGGATGCTAGTTTCAAATATTTCTAGTACAAAGATAACATATTCAAGGACAGGAAGCACCCCTGCAAACACCTCTACTTTCAAAATATTTTCATAGCTGGCTGCAGCCATTGTGTTCTCCTTCCCTGATGTTTCTTCTGTGACAAATGCTCCTTCAACCTTACAATGATATCCCAAGCTTTTAGGGATGATGCAAGTAAGTGTGATGATGTATTGACAGTGTGTTGCCGGTCTAGTTTGGTTATATGATCATGTCACAAAGCCTGTTCAATACGACAGTATTTGCTCTAATTGCTCTGAAACAGGCTTTTGATGATTCCTTGTAGCCAGTCAGATTTTACTATAGGATGATATCACAAAGACAATTCAGAGTGAAGACAGCATTTATTTATTTGCTACATTTTATGGCGCCCAATAGGTTCACAACCATTTAAAGCGATTTAAAACATAAAATTGGTCAATATTTTTCTATGACTAACTTTGGGCAAAATTCGTGAAAGTAAAAAAGAGGAAAAGCCTGATCTACAAAGTTGCAGAATTTTGGGGGTTTGGGAAAGCTAGCCCACTTTGGATCTGCATGTCAGATTCTTAGAAATTCATCTCATTTGAATCTGTTGCAGGTTTCTTTGACATTGCTTAAAGCATGAGCTTTTTCTTAAGTTATATCCACCCATGTTCCCTTTGTCCTTTTTGTTTATTGTAGTTTTAAAATATAAGCATCTTGCATATATTTTTTCATAAAGGAATATACAACATAGTAAAAACGGGAGTCTTGTGGAACCTTAAAGATTAATCAACTTATTCTGGCATAGACTTTCATGCCAGCTTCATCAGATTCATCAGATGTTGGTTTTGATGGAAACATATCTGGAGAGGTGTGAATACCTACATGTTCCAGTTACCGTAAACAAACAACAAAGTACAACCTACCGTATGGAATCATGGAAATATTGGTAGTTAAGATTAAGCAATTTTTAAAGAGACTGTTAAAAACAAAATCCAAACTAAACAAACCCACCCTTGTCTCCATTTGGGTTAACTGGATATAGAGAGAAATAATGGACTCGCATTCTGTTCTAACTGTTTCCTGCTGCAGGAACTACATTAGGATTCCTGCTGTGTTTTTGATTAATGACCTACCTGTGACTTCTGCAGATCTGGACTGACTTTTTCCCCTGCAGGCAAAAGAGATGCAGGGGGAGGGGAAAGGAGAAGCACCCAGTGCCTCTGTCACATGGTTGGATTTTAATTTTATAAGGTACTTAATGTTGCAATAAATTGCAATGTATTACTAAGGCAGCCACTCACATGCTCTTTAGCTGTAGGCAGATACTGAAACTTCAGGCTCTGGAGTTGTACTTCCCTAGTGCAATCCTATACCCGTCCACTTAGAAGTAAGTGCTATGGAGATTAATGGGGCTTACTGCCAAGTAGAAAGGTACAGCATTGCAGCCTCATAATCCTAGAAATTATCTTGCAATCATTTATGTATTTATTAACCTCATCATATGTTGCAAATCCTTTTCCCCTCTGCAAAAATTCATGCATTTCTGTTTATATTGGAAAAATCCTTGTTCATCTTTAAATCATTTCTTTTGTTTTTGTTATGTGCCATCAAGTTTTCTCTGACTTAGAGTGACCCTACAATGGAAGTCCTGTAAAATGTCCTATCCATGGCAGCTGCATTCAGCAATTCTAAATTCAAGGCTGTGGCTTCCTTTATACAGTCAAGTGAAACCATATTTGGTCTTCCTTTTCTGCTTCTTTCTTCAACATTCCCTAGCATCTTTGTCTTCTCCAGTGTCTTCCCTTCTTAGGGTGTGCCCTGGGTATGACAGCCTCAATTTTATCATTTTTGCCTCCAGAGAAAATTCTAGTTTGGTTTCATCTAGGACCCACTTGCTGCTCCTTGTATCAGTCATTTCAGTTCATTGCTGCTTTCTGCACTAGTATGGTATCATTTGCATATCTTATTACTGATGTGTCTTTCACCAATTTTCACTCCTTCCTCTGTTCCTAATCCAGTTTTACTTATGATATGTTCTGCATACAGATTGAACAAATAGGGAGATAAAATGCACACTTGTTTCTGTTTTTCCATATTCTGTCCCAGGGCTTTTTTTTTTTTTTTTGTCATAGAACACACTGGAACAGCGTTCCAGCACCGTTTTTTGACGGATTTTTCCAACAGATTTTTCCAAGTGATTTTGAATTGCCCTGTCGGGCATAGCAGGTCGGTGGCAAAAATAATTAAAATTGTGCATGCTGGCTGCTTGTGTGTCCGCGCTGATTGTGAGGGTGCTGCTCGGCTTGGGACGCTGCTCGACTTGGGATCGGTCGTGTGGTCGTGCGCTGAGTGCTTACTGCCGGCAGCGACCATTATGTTTGTATAGAGTGACTGGCTACGTGCAAAAGGTAAATAAGTTCTTTATTTCAAAAAAAGTTGGTGAATTGAAAATCTTTTTTAGTGTAAAAGTGTGACCCCACTTTAGTGACCCCACTTTAGTGTAAAAGTGAGTTCCGGCACTTTTTTTTTTTTTTTACAAAAAAAGCACTGTTCTGTCCTAACAGTAGATTCTTATCCACTGTACAGGTTATGCATCAGGACAATCAAGTGCTGAGGCTCGCCCATTTCTTTCAGGGCCACCCATAGCTTCCTGTGACCCACACAACCAAAGGCTTTGCTGTAGTCTATAAACCATAGACTGATATCCTTCCAAAATTATTTCATGCACTACAGTAGCCAACACATATTTGTGATATGATCTCAAGTGCCTCTTCCTTTTCAGAAAACTGCTTGAATGTCAGGCATTTCTCACTCCACGTAGGGTATTTTTCTTTGTTGCAACAGCATCAACATCACTTTGCTTACATGAGAAATCAGCGCCATGGTCCTATGGTTGCCGCACTCTTATCTCCCCCCCCCCCCCCAGACTTCTGCTTACATATCTTTCACAACCTGAGGGACTGCCTCCTTCCATATGTACATACCCGGTCCCTAAGATGGGGTGAGAAGGCTCTTCTGAGAGATCCATCCTCCAAGGAGGTAAGGAGGATGGCAAACAGCAGAGAGGTCTTCTCAGTGGTTGTACCCCATTTATGGAATGGCCTTTCAAAAGCACTTCATCTGGCACCATCTTTACAATCTTTTTGATGCCAGGCAAAACCAGTCCTCTTTTTAGACTTTTGAACAATCAATTTTATATTGTTTAATTTTATTATGTTATTTGTGTTGTTTTTAGTCTTTCTTAATATATTTTAATTTATTGAACCCTCAACTGCACAGTGTCTATTTTATTGTCTGCTGTCTTTATGTGTTTTAATATGTGATGTTGTTTTAATGTGAAATGTAATCTACTTAGAGAGTCTTCAGACTAGATAATAGTGGAATATGTCAAATAAATAAACTTTGATCCCTTCCCAGAATTCTGTTTGTGATAATGTTGTTGTTGTTGTTGTTGTTGTTGTTTTACTGTTCTCTTCCATTTCATTCAGTAAGAACAGAAGAACTTCCAAAAGTCCATCTAGACCAGATGAAGGGGCCTTCTCAGAGTCTCCCAGATTTTCCAGATGTTTCTGGAAAGCCCACAAGCAGGACATGAAGGCAACAGCCTTACACAGTTGTTGTCCCATAACAACCAATTATCAGTGGATTAGAGCATCTTAACTTGGAGGTTCCATCACGACTAAGGGTCATCAATAGGCCAATGTTCCAAGAAGTTGTCTAATTCCCCTTTAAGCCTTCCAAGGTAGTGGTTATCATCACTTCTTGTGTCAGTCACTAGGCTGAGCACAAACATCTTCCCACCACATTTACCATCCAGTCTGAAGGATGTGGCACAAAGAGAACACATTTCAGCAATCTGTGTGGTGTGGGCTTCACCAAGGATGAAGGGGATAGGCAAGCTTATGAGAGGTGTTGAGATTTATGGACCATTTCAAAATTTGAGCAAATTCATCTTCTGCATATTCCTACTCTCTGTTCTTCCCTCCTTTCTGTTCCTTGTGATATTTAAAGTAGAAGCATGTATCTGATATGGGGGGAAAGTGGATATGGGGGGGGGGG